>NW_008355795.1:1290856-1315062 GCF_000622305.1 Nannospalax galili
ATGAAATAACAGTTCACCTGCCTTTTCTTTTTCATTTTCTATGTTTTATTTTTATTGATGTGTGTGTGTGTATGTGTGTGTGTGTGTGTGTGTATATGTGTTGCAGGGGTTCTAAATGTCTTCTTTATGGCTGAGTGTCTGGGGCATAAGGGGTTATTTTGAAGCACAAGCCATTCACAAGGGACACACAGATCTCTTTTCCCTTTTCTTTAGGTTTGTGCAAGACAAGTTCAAAGTCTCCTTCCTCTCTTTTCTACTAGAAAGAAACTGAGCCCTAGGAGGCGACTAGGCTCTTATGAGTAAGGAGGCTGCACCAGAAAACTTTATGTAACAAGAACATTACCAGCTAGTCCAACTACTATTAACCATGAAGATTGCATCCACATTCCTTACCTCTGTTTGCTGCCCTGTATCTAAGGGTCTATTATCACTGACTTATTTCTTTATAAATGCTCTTTATTAGTGATTCTATGTCAGACAGATATGTAAGCAACTTTTCTGAGTCTAGCATGTGTATATTTGAGATATATATGTCAACATACTTTGTTTTGTTAATATGGTTTATGTTACAGGGTTTCCAGCTGAGAATTCAGGAGGAAAGCAGAACAGTTACGCTGTCCTTTCCTACATGACAGACACATTCAGAAAAAAAGCTTCTTGAAATTGTCTTTATTACATGAGGGTATGAGATTGTACACTGCTTATGTAGTTAATGACAAGAAGCCAGCAACTTGGGCACCAGGATCCAGTGATACTACATTCCATATAGAAGATCTGATAGTCTAGATGTCTGCAAGGTATTCAACACACATATGGTTCTTACAACAAGATTCATGCACGTGGTAAAGGGCAATTCACATCTGGGATGTGGGGGTGGGGGAGCAAGAGCTATCACAAGACAAGATCAGCACTTCAATTACAAATATTTGTTTCTAGAATTTTGCAATTTATGCTTTTAGACTTTGAAGGCCTGCATGTAATAAGAACCACAGAAATCTCAACTGTGGATGAACAGGAAGTATGACACTATGAGGAGGCATAATAGCAAGTGTGGACCACAGTTCAGAAAAGGAAATGGTGTTGTATCAGCTGGTGTGATGGGGCAGAGCTGTAGACCTCAGGACAACTCAGGAGCAAAGAGAGACAGAGAGGAAGGGGCCAGTACAAGACACTTTCTTCAAAGACATACCTCAGGGGCTTCCTCCTTCAACCAGACCCCACCTCCTACAAGCACATTCAGCATGAACTCATAAGGGGATTTCCACAGCGATATCACACTCGCCTCTTTGGATGCCATCACTCAACAACTGGGAGCAAACCTCCAACACATGAGCCCTGGTGGGGCACGTCAAAGACAAGCCACAGGAGACGACCTTGGCAGTCAGATGTGTTGGGGAGGCTCTGCCCTCCTAAGGAGACCACTGCACAAAGTTGCCATTAATGCTAAGGACCAGGTGAGTAATAGTATTACTTCAAGTTATAGTGTTTACTATAGATTTGCCAGAAACAAAGGCACTGCTGAGCTACAAACTGTTCGGACTGGATGGCTTTAAATTTCTACAGAGCAAAGGAAGTCCTAATGTAAACCCGAAGGAAAAATGAACTAGCAGTATGGTCAGTCAGAAACGATCCACTAGCCTCTGCCTGTGAACTTCACCCACTTGATTGGCTTAGAGGAAGCTTTACTGATAAGAGTTGAGAGGTGCCCCCATGTTCTTCCCCCTTATTCTGTCTTCTGTAAGCTTTAGGTATAGAGGTTGCACCGTTGATGTGCCACTAGGCCTTGGGCAATTCAGACAATCTCTGTGTGAGGAGTTGTGGAACTTTGTAATAGCATCCATCTGTTTCAAAAGAAGCTTCTTACTTATCTGTAAATATAAGGATCAATACTTTGCACACAGTAAGAAATTACATTTGTCAGGGGATGTGACAGTCTTGAGCCTGTCTCTAGAATCTATGGCCCCTCCAACCATGTGTATTTGGCTGTGTTTACAGTACCACACATGAATTTCTTCCCACTGAGTGGGATTTAGGTCCTATTAGGTGGCTGTTGATTACCCCCAAGATAAAAGTGCCACTACTACACCAGTGTCGTTTGCTGTGCCGGTCACTGACGTGGTTGTTAGACCTTAAAGCTGGGTTGGACCATCTATTGATGCTCTCCCTTTGCAGCTTGCATAGTGCTCTTCAAAGCTATGAGAGCTGCCTTCAGGGATGAGGCCTCCAGGTCAGTTTCAGCTCTCTATTGTTCCAGGTCCTATGTCCAGAGTATGTCTGTCTTCAGCAATAGGGTCTTACCTTCAAGTTCTGGGAGGCAATCAAAGTCTGAGGCAATATCCCGTGTAGTTTTCAGAGTCTCTTGGACTACCCAGACCAACAACTCCAAGGGAGGTTTCTCCTGTCTGGCACTGTTTCTTGTTATGTAGCCTTCAGCTATACACAAGGACACGTGTAGACATGTTGCGTGGGTAACTAATTTTACCAGTTGCCTTAAACTCTTAGTTTGTCCTGAGTCTAGGCTGGAAATGTAAGTAAATTATTCAAAATGCTTTTAAGTATCAACACATAATATTTCACTTAACATTTTAAGAATCTATTTTTATTTTTGATGAATTATATGTGTGCATATATATTTGTGAGTAACTACATTAGGTACCTGTACAGGCCAGACATGCTAGATCCACTGGAGCTGGAGTTACAGGCAGCTGTGGGCAAAACTGAACTTCCACGTTCTGCAAGAGCAGTGTGTGCTTTTAACCACCGAACCATCTATTTAACCCCTAAGTTATTCTTTTAGTCATAAATATTTCTTGCATATTGTCACCTTAATTTTATAGCTTTAGAAGAGCATATTCAGAATTTTAGAAATTTCCTAATTTCCCCCCAAATAGTAAGGTTCCTCTTTGTGTAGGGTGAAAGGAGACACATTGCTTTTATGATCTTGCACTGAATTTTAAAAACACTTGCAATGTACTTGCTTAAAATAAGATAAATGGTTGAAATAATGTTTAGTCGCTGAATTTTACGAGTGAAAATTCAGAGTCAAATCTAGATGGGCTTTTAATACTGTGTACACTGAGTCTGAATGTGTCCTCAGACAGGGATAAAAAGAGATTTATATTTCATATACTAGGTAACATACTTAGG
The DNA here is from genome assembly GCF_000622305.1 of Nannospalax galili. Taxonomy (NCBI): domain Eukaryota; kingdom Metazoa; phylum Chordata; class Mammalia; order Rodentia; family Spalacidae; genus Nannospalax; species Nannospalax galili. Next base: position 1,294,004 of record NW_008355795.1, read on the forward strand.
ACACATGTACTGCCTATAATAAATTTGTGAAATATATCAGAGGGATACTAAAGCCTGTTAAGCCACACTAAATATAACTTTAAAGTAATGTTAATTCAGGAGTGGAGGGACACACACATCATCTGTCTATAATTTGATAGCCTGTGATATGTGTAACCAATTGTTCTTATTTACATTAATTTGCATTGTGAAAAGCAATTTTACAGTTTCAGTCAGATTTAATAGGCAATTTGCTGCTGAGTGCCTAATGGCATAGTTACTTAAGCATGCCCCAGGGGGCTTTCTAGAACTGATATGAGACTAAACCTTTTAAATGTTCAATTGAACGTCTTAAAAAGTCAGAAAGTCTTCAGCTATTAGACCTGCTTTACATTTGCCTTGTCGAGATGACTGCTGTGCCCACAGACTGCCTGGCTCTCAGAGACAGCATCTCTCCATAGGCAACAGACTCCATTCCACAAAATATTGCAATACCCCGACCAGTTCCTCTTCAAAATATTACTTAAAATAATACCAACTCCATGTAGGCCATAAGCGTAGATGTGTTTCATAAGGCAAAACATTTCTTTCCTGGAATAAACATGTTAATACACCTAAAAAGACATTTTCTTTCAAGCTTCTGAAAATCAAGCCTTTTCGGAAATAGTTTCTTATTCATTCCTCATTTACAAAGTGTTTTCACAAGCTCTATTTTCGTGCAGTTATTTTGTCTGTTTTGGTTATTGCCCTTCTCTGTTCTCCTTGAATCTAGCAGATTTCCTGACACTTAAAAGACATTCAATAAATATTGGTTTGGTTTTTCTGAAAATTGGAAGAGGTATTATGTATGAAGGTAATGTCGCACACTAAAATTCTGTCCCACATTGACTGTGTTTGCATCCCATGACACTAAATCAATGAAGCCAGCGCTTTGTACACAGTGGAGAGCTGATTCTACCTGCCTTTGCTGCTGACCATGCCTGGATGGGCCAAACTATGGAAGACCACCAGGTTCAGGTGAGACAGAGCTTTCTGTGGTGGGAAAAAAAAAAGAGAGGTTGATGGGTAGAGCTAGTACCACATAGGTTCTGTCTTTGTAGCTGTGCAAATTATCTAATTGGAAATTGACATCATGCATTCTGAAAACTCTCATCAATGGATTGGCCAGCTTGCATGGGTTTACAGTGTTCTGAACGAGTATAGAACACCCTGGAGGAGGTGTGCGAGTACTGGTTTTGTTTTGTTTTGGAGACAGAGTCTCCCTGTAGCCCCAGTTGGCCTGGAACTCACCAGGTAGACCAAGCAGGCTGGTCTGGATCTCACGGTGATCTGCTTGCCTCTGCTTCCCTAGTGGTGGGGTTAAAGGTGTGGGCCACCACTGCCAGCAGGCTTAAGCATTCTTTTGCTAGGCAGGTTGGTGATGTGCTCCAAAGCATAGACTCTGCCAGGTCTGGAGTGCATTCCTGTGTGTCTCATGCAGGATTAGAAGATAACACCCTCGGACTTGGTTTTGAATACACAGCTCCAGAGAACCATTTCAAACTGTGAATGTACAAACTGTTCAGGCTCTTTGCACTGTTTCCTGTGTTAGTCTCACAGCAACTGAGGAAAGTGTTCTGGGTAGAGCTAGCCTAGGTTCCAACACACTGCAATCCACAATTGTATGTGTAGAGTGAGGATAATGCATAAATTAAGAGCAAAGGTCTGGGTTAGGAGGACGGAGACCTGATAAGGCCCCATACTCTGCCACTATGTCTCAAATGACCTTAAAATCTCCATTTTCCTTCGGAGGAGGACTAGATGGGAAGGGGGTGGGAGTCAGAAGGAGAGGGAGGGAGGCTAGAGAGGGTGACGAAGGGTGAATATGATCAAAATGCATTAGATACATGTTGATCAATGTCATAATGTAACCCTTTATTATACCTTGGGTGTGCTTGTATGTGTGTGTGTCTGTGTGTCTGTGTGCACATGCATGCATGCCTCAAGAGATTACTTTCTTCAGCAAGCCTGTGCCTGGCTACCATACATGGGTACTTGCATCTGGGCCCAAAGTACATGTGAGAATAAATCAAGCGTATTCCACAGACGCAGGGGACCATGAGGAGGGAGACACTTCTCTCCAACCCCTTTTCTCATTAGCTGTTAAATTAACTAGAGAAAGGAGAGAAAGGGGTTGGTTTTCCTCCTATTCTTCCCCTTATTTGTTTTTGATCTTTCTGAGACAGTTTTCCTGTAGCCCCAGCTAGCCTGGAACTCACCATGTAGACCAGGTTGGTTTCAATCTCACAGAGCTCCTCCTGCCCCTGCCTGCTGAGTGCTGGGATGAAAGGCGAACTCCACCTGCCTCGCTGCCTTCCATTTCATGTAAGAGGACATGGTTCTGTGGTCTCCAATACTTGAAAGTCACCAGTTTAGTAGACAAAGCTGATAGCAGGTGACACGAGGTCTAGAGAAGCAGGAAGAGGCAATCTCAGGAATAGTGCTGGAATAACCTTGGATTTTAAGATGACAGGCTTACATTGACTAGATTTTTATGAACAACTCTTTACATGCTTTTGTAGTTTGAACTCATTAAATTAGAATAAATTAAGGAATCTTTGTTTTTATCCATGTAAATTAAAAAATAAACTTGGATTTATCCAGTAGACTATAAATAAAGAGGTCCATTTCTCCAAATAACATCTATAGAAATGAGTTCTTGTCTGCACATATAAGTAGTTGAGAAGTCAGGTTGGAGCTGAATGTCTAGGCCTTGTGTCTGCCCAGCAGTCACCTCTGTGATGTTCCCAGGCCTCACAGGGATCTGATGTGAGCTCAGACTGGGGACTGGGTTTGCTTCACTAATTACCATGGCAACTCCCGGCAGGGCCAGAATGGCCCTAGGTCACCAGACCTTTTACACTTCCCTGGGTCCTCCACAGGTGCTCTGAGAACTCTCCTCTCGATTTTCCTTTCTGTCCCCTCCCTCTGTTCTCTGTTCTTTTCCTTTCTCTTTGTTTTCTTGCTCCCTATTTTGTGCTTGTGAAACTGGGTCATATGACTTGCTGTGTAGTCCAGATGGCCTTAGACTCTGTCCTCCCAGCACAGCCTCAAGGATGCTAAGATTACATGTGTGTACTACCACACTTTACAGCACATTCATTTGTGAGTAAGGTGATGTTTTTTTTTTTTTTCTCCAAAGTGGTGACACCAGTGTGTGCAGATGAAGGTAGGCACCTGCCTTCATTCTTTAAGTAGAGGATCATAGGGATATCTCTGTACAAGATTAGAGATTGAAACTGTGTTTGTCACATGACTACTCTGTTACCAACCACATTTTTTTGGTAGAATATTCCAGGAGAAACACATCGCATATGCTATTTAATATATGTCAGTTTTTATTTTATTGAGGAAAAAGGTGAATTGTAAAGAAGGAAGAATAATTTAAGAATAAGCTTAATAAAATATCACAAAACATGCTGTGAATTGAAAGGTGGATTTCACTCAGTAACCACATTGGAAGACATTATGTATTTACATAAATCATCTTTAAATTAGATGGCTTAATAAAATGAAAGCATTTCTGTGACTCTCTACCTTCCGGCCCGCATGCACTTTCGGCCAGTAGCAACACCTCAGAGTCCTTGGAGATGTGGACCTCATCCTGGTTGTTTTAACGACAAACTGCATTTGGAGATTTCTGGGGGATCCGCATGCACATCCAGGTTCATTACCTCCTGCTATGCAGCAGCTCTTTTGTAACACATGAGGAAACTGAAGTCTAGAAAACGCAAAGCACAGCCTTGTCCCGGCTAGCAACAGAAAGAGCTAGAACCCATGTTACTTCCTCTAAAGTATTTATGGTGGAGTGGGCATGCATCCCGGCAACCCGTCCATGCTCCATTGCCTGAGTCTCAGCCCCTAAGTGGACTAAGGAGACAAGTTAATTCCTACAAACAGGATAGAGTCCTGCTACTCCAACCAGCCAAGACATGTTGCTCCAGAGGTAAAGGAGGAAGGACCAGCTGCCACGGAAAGATGTAAAGGCGGCCACAGGCAAACCACCCACAGGTGTGGAGTGGACACAGGGGCTGCTGAATTTCATGAAGCTGCAAATCTCACCAAGGCTCTGAAGAAGCTAGCAGCAGTCATAGTGCCTGGCTTGCCGCTCTGCCTGCTCCAGTGCTTTGAGAAAGAGAAAAGAGGCAGGGGTGGGGGGTTGGGTGTAGTCATTTTACTTAGCTGAACCCTTCTCTCCACTGGGTGACTGGGGAGCAGCATGGAGCTGCTTGCTTCAAACGCCTTGACAGAATGAACCCAGAAACACCATTTCTCTTTAAAACACTGATATCCGCAGAGAGATGTAAATCTAGTATTTTGACATATTGAAATTAACAGTTACAATGGTTATTTGCATATCACCATTATTTGCATATCACCATTTCATGTCCTGGGACCTTTTAAACAGCTCAGAATATTTCCTGCATAAAATCGGAACTGGAGGAAACAGGATTTGGAAAATAGATGAGTTTGCCCCTACGGTTTAATGTTTCTCACTACAGCAAGAGCATCTACATAGGGAAAGCAATTTGTATTTACAACGGATTTATTTAACTTCATGTCACGGTCTTCTTCAAAGGGTTTTAAGCAGAGTTAGGAAAAATTCATTAAAAGATCATCATGAATTGGGGTCAGAAAACAAAGGTGGGGAAATAGGATGCATGGATTTCCAAAATATTTATTAATAGCTACTGTAATTTTATAGAATCAAGGGGTAATTGTATTTTTCTGTTCCATGCAAGCATTATCAAACAATTATAAGACCAGCAATGGGGTGCAGAAATTTTAGTGGGCAGCAAAGAACATTTTTCTGGTTCCATATCTAGAAAGGTTTGCTGTAGGAATGACTTTGTACAGTGGACAGGATCTGGACCAATGACTTTAAATTACCAAAAAGCCACTGCAAAGAGCCATGTGCTCTTGTGACCTGAGCACCTGACCTAGACTGAGCCATGTGCTCTTGTGACCTGGGCACCTGACCTAGATCCCTGGGCACTTCAATTTGCTATTCTGCCCAAGATAGTGAATGGATGTGGGTGTGCTGAAAACTAGCAAATTAGGGCACTGGATGGCAGAGGACAACCATTCGGGGGAGTGCTCGGCATTGTGTGCGTGTGCTGCTCCAGGCCTAAAGATGAAAAGGCAAGATTGTCTAAAATAAGGGTGGATCCAAGCTTGTAGTTCCCCAAAACCGATGCTAGAGAAACGGTTTAGAAAAATAATTATGGGTGAAGCCCATCTCAGGAGCACAGTTCCAGAAGACATCTGAGGAACAGGTCCCTTCCATGCTCAGGCCCACTTGTATGAACTTAAGAGGCTATTTATTTGTGTATCACTGTGATGTGGCATGGTAAAGCCATACTCTGTGATTGTTTTCTCTGTAAAGGAAACACTTGAGTAACTCGTATCTTTTAATCTGCCATAAAATGAAGTTTGGAGATGAAAACGGTACACAGAGTGGACTCTTCACATGGAGGAAAGTGATATAATTATTGAAGTGGTAGGAATTTTGATTGGTATTGGTAAGACCTTCAGTATTTACCCTTACATTGTTTCCTACAAAGTGTTGGGAGGAGGGTCTGACATAGTGTCACAGATCAATGTCACAGGAAGGGACATCCAGTGACCCACAAAGTTAGCATCAAGCAATACCCCCAACCTCACTACCTACACCACGTGCAAACACATTCTTCAGGGCACTTAGGTGACATGCAGCCATTAATTGACTAGTTGGCTTTTGCATGCTGTCAATTAAACTTTAAAACCATTAAGGCCTGGCAAGGCGCGGGAGGAAAGCAATCAAAATAATCTTTCAAACTGGGAAACAGAGATTATTCCATTAATTAGTATCTTCTCTTTGCTAAAAGCAGTTGAAATCTGTGTTGGAATAACTTTTAGCAGTTTCCCAAAGACCATTTTAAAATTTAAAAATATATCTCCCTTTTACTTTTACATTTTCCTGTGATCTTTTCTTAAATTCCTTCTTAGGTTTTTGAAGGAATACATGTGTAGTTTTTTTTTTTTTCAGTTTTAAAGGAGGTTAATGATAGAGAGACTTACTGAAAATAATTTAGACACTGAGACATCTGCAAACATGTTATTGTTTAGTGTTGAATGAGAAGTTATTATGGGTGCTGGAGAGATGGCTCAGTGGGCAAGATGGAGTAGTGATTTGCATAGGACCTGAGTTCTATTCCAGTGCCCAAACCAGGTGGCTCACAACCACCTGCAATTCTAGCTCCAGGATATCTAACACCCCTTTGTGACCTATGTGGGCTCAGCATACAAGTGTCATATACTGAACACACACACACACGTGCGCGCACACACACACACACACACACACACACACACACACACAAAGAAAGCCTTACAAATAAACGGAACTTTGTATCTCCCATTCTGTGAACACACACAGATATGGTCACACTTTCAGATTACTATCCAGCTGAGGAGAAAGTAAAATGATTATTTAACTCTAAGCATAACAAGTGTGTTTATGGTGAAGGATGAGGTATCATGAGGCATGTGGCTAAGGTAGTCAGATAAATCTTCTTGAGGAGGTTGGTGTGCACAGAGCTCTGATGGATATGGAGTGATTACCTATGGACAGGATTTTCAGGCAGGGCAGGGACATCAATGAAACAGATCATCACCACTGAGTATGACTGAGTCATGTTGAGTTGTCCATGTTGAGCCCTGAACTTTTCAGGTCCACATGTTGGAAGGAATGCCCATTGGAAAAGAGCTGCTATGTCTTTTTCTATTGAAAGAGAAAACAAATCACTGGGTTGAACCAACTAGTACGCATTTTGTAGATTTCCCATTAAAGAAAGTGAGACCTATACCACACTGGAACTAAGGAGACCGTGTCTGCACACTCAGAAAATGAAGCTTGCGGACTCCTGTGATGGCTAAGCTATGTGTCTGCTTGATGGGATTGAGAGATGCCTGGGTTTCTTTCTGCTGAACTGCATTATTTACTGTCTAACGCAGTTAGAGGTACATTCCAAGAGGTTCGGGCATTCCGAGGAACTTAGCAGTGAAATCAGTAAATAGAGGTGTGGGTGGTGAGCCACTGAGACTCCAGCCAAGCAGAACATAAACCTGGAGCTTGGGCTCATCCCCAGCTCACCTTTCCCTGGACATCTGAACTCCCGGTCCTCGGGGCTTTGAACTCAGTATTTAGGATTCCTTCCGGATTCATAGGTCTGCCCATTGCAGATGGCCCCTAGTGGCTTCGACAGACCCGGAAGCCAGTTTCAGTAAATCACTAACTTCTATATATAGCTGCATTTTTCCTTTTGGTTCTGTTTCTCCGACAGATGAAGCTCTGGACTTATCTGGTGTTACTCAGACTCCCCAGGGCTCCTTGAATCTTCCCAACCTCATTTCTTTTCACCAGACACAGTTATCATTAATTAGCATTACATTCTATCAGAGAAACAGTGCCTTCTTCTATGGAGGCCAAGCAAGTATGGTCCCTAAGGAGAGTGTGAAAAGGGGCTTGTCTCCAGTAGGACAGTGTGCCCTGTCTGTGAATTCACAGGTAGTGTAAAGAGGAACGGAAAAGGCACTCTGCCCTGCTTTTCAGTAAATGGTGGCACATGCCTTTAATCCCAGCACTCGGGAGGCAGAGGCAGGCGGATCTCTGTGAGTTCAAGTCTGGTCTACCTAGTGAGTTCCAGGACAGCTGGGGCTACTGGGAGACCCTGTCTCAAAAAAGAAGCTCACCTTTCCCTGGACATCTGAACTCCCGGTCCTCGGGGCTTTGAACTCAGTATTTAGGATTCCTTCCGGATTCATAGGTCTGCCCATTGCAGATGGCCCCTAGTGGCTTCGACAGACCCGGAAGCCAGTTTCAGTAAATCACTAACTTCTATATATAGCTGCATTTTTCCTTTTGGTTCTGTTTCTCCGACAGATGAAGCTCTGGACTTATCTGGTGTTACTCAGACTCCCCAGGGCTCCTTGAATCTTCCCAACCTCATTTCTTTTCACCAGACACAGTTATCATTAATTAGCATTACATTCTATCAGAGAAACAGTGCCTTCTTCTATGGAGGCCAAGCAAGTATGGTCCCTAAGGAGAGTGTGAAAAGGGGCTTGTCTCCAGTAGGACAGTGTGCCCTGTCTGTGAATTCACAGGTAGTGTAAAGAGGAACGGAAAAGGCACTCTGCCCTGCTTTTCAGTAAATGGTGGCACATGCCTTTAATCCCAGCACTCGGGAGGCAGAGGCAGGCGGATCTCTGTGAGTTCAAGTCTGGTCTACCTAGTGAGTTCCAGGACAGCTGGGGCTACTGGGAGACCCTGTCTCAAAAAAGATTAAAAAAAAAATCTCAGTTGAAAAGAGGCAGGGTCTGGAGTTGTGGGTCAGCTTCTACGGTGATTGCCCCTGGGTTTGATCCTCCACCCAACCTAAACTCTGGTAGATGGCACACACCTGTAATCCCACACTCAGGATGTACAGGCAGAAGGAATTTTCTCAGCTATAGAGGGAGATTGAGCGTTTCTTGGGGTGCATATCTTTAAAGACAAAGAGAAAAGAAAGGAAGAAAGAAAAGAGGGAAGTTTGAAGGAAGGGGGAGGAAGAAGGAAGGAAAGAAGGAAGGAAGGAGGGAGGGAGGGGGGGAGGCAGACATGAGACAGAGGGACATGGTAAGAGTTTTAATCATGAGCCTGCTGGAAGTGTATTCCTTAACTGAGATTGGCTAGGTCCACTCTTCGGATGCAGGGAGCTAGAGTCCTGAGCTGAAGTCAAACCACTTGCTGAGTCCATTGCAAATAAGCAGTTCTTGAACTGGTATAGAGCTAGTGCGGCCCTTTAATGCCCACCACCTCAGGAGTATCATCCCAGAGCCTGTGATCATGAGCACAGTGCCTGGTACCTTGTTGTCCTCACTCTACAGAGTGAGGTTTATCTAAGAAAATGCCAGGCATTCAGTACTGAAGATACATGTCAGGAAATAGAGTTCAGAAAAGCAATCTCATTTTGTTTTTGTAAGGAGACAACCCCAAATTAAAATCACTGGATAGCTTAGACTTGATCAGCTCTGCCTTTGTTGTTGTTGATTTTAACAAAGGGGAGAGGCAAAGCATGACTTCTTTCCATTGTGATGCTGTGGGGATAATTGTGGGAACAGGAAGTTAGGGGGGCTTGTCCAAATAGTAGTGATAAAATTGGGTGGAAAGACCTTATCGAGGAATATGTTTCACACTGCAATAAAGTTATGATGGGTAACTGACATACATTAAAAGCTTTGTAGGAGAAACATGTCAGCAAAACAAATACACAGATGGAATGAAGACACCCCCACCCCGGGGTTATGTTGTGCCAGTTAGAGAGAGTCACAGTAACATGATGCTAAAGGGATACACACTGGGAGCATAATAGTAAGTTAAAAGAAGTCCTGAAATGCTAACTAGCATGTGGTAAATATAAAAATTAAAAGCAACCCAAAGTAGTTTTCATATATAGTAAAATATGTAAAAAATAAGCCAAGGGAATGATGGATGCAGTTCAGGAGATGATGGTGACTCTATCTTGGAGATGAGTGTTGGGAGGAAGGAGAAATAGCACCTTTAGACCTATGTTGCCAGTTACCTAGTTGTTAAAACGTGGATTTTTTGGGATTTGTTTTCAATTCTGACAAATAGGGCCACGATTGTTTCTTGTCTGTATACCTACCTCTTGCAGTGTTTCTTTGAAGGTCCCCCACTGAATGGGAGAGTAAGTTGGCCTCGCCTCAGGGTGTTTGCCCTGAGACTTGGTTTAGATAATGAAGTATAGGCAAAGGATGGCATAATAGTAACAATATTAAGCCCTAGCAAAGGGTGGCATGATTCTCTTTGATTTTCCAACACCAGCCACAACCTTGAAAATATTCTCTCCTAGTCCAAATACGTAGAGAGGCCATGCAGAGACTTGGTAAAACCCCTCTCCATCCTGAAGTGGGGAATGAGTACCCAAGGTGAGGAGACGGCCAACAGCATCCTGAGATCTTGAGTAAAAGTCGGTGGTTATCACTTTAAGTGGCTGAATGGGAACTAATGTGTTATGTAGCAGTAGGTAACAGAAACTCTGTTAAATAAATCGAGAGTATCAAATATGGACTCCCCACACGTAACAAAACAGAAGGAGAAAACAGAGTGTAAGTTGTGTTTGGTTCCTGCACTCTGGAAAAACTCTGTTAGCAGTTATTTCCACGTGTGGCTATTACCAGACCCTTGCCTATTTTGCCAGCCAGTGCATGTATTATCCCCATGATGAGTGATCATGCAGTTTTGAGGCTTTGGAACTCTTAACTTGAAGTATTATTTTTCTGTGAATAGGGGCATTTTACAAGGCTTTGAATAATTTTTCCTGCCAGTATGCTTTTAGTGACAAAATGTCAGAGATCCTGGCAGGTATGAGAAGAGGCAGAATGAGCTGGGGAATGTCAGTGTTTCATCACACTGTGTGTGAAAGCATGCACTGTTTATCTCTGGGATTAGTTGGTTATCCTGGGAGTGTGATGTTCCAGCCAGAGTGCTTCAAAGTCACATCGTTGTTACTGTTGAGACCGACTTGGACTATCATTTTGAGAGGAAGCATGGAGTTTTTATTTCATTATCCGATCAGCCTCAGAGCTTCGCTGTTCAATAGGCCGGCAGGGACCACTCATTGTTTTGACATGTTTCCAAAGAAAAAGATAATCCTTCATTCTGCTAGATTCCTAGGGCTCAGTTCAACCAAACTTGAAGTCAGCTCAATTATCTCTGCTGATGGGGGGAAAGGAGGCCTAAGTGAACCAAAACTTAAGGAAAAACTGGTTGCTTGATAATTCAGAGATAATCTATTTCTATTTTTTAATTGATTAGATTTTTGAGACAAGGTCTCCTTGTATCCCCAACTGGCTTAGAACTATGTAGACTAGGCTAGCCTCCAACTTACAGAGACCCATTGGCCGCTGCCTCCTGAGTTCTGGATTAAAGGTGGGCACCACCATATTCAGCTAGTATTTTTAAATGAATTAAAAAACAAACCTGTGCTACGAAGTTCTTGCAGGATTTGGTCCTTTTCCCATGGGTTTTCTAGGGAGTCCAAGTGTGACTTTATGTAATGCATCAGGCACGGTGTTATTAATAGGAAGGATACTAATGGTATTTAGCAGCTATTAACACCTACTTTGTGTCAGCTGTATAGCTAGAAAAGAGATGTACTGATTTTTTACCCGCTTCACCATTGGGTATAGATTTTTGGTACCTTTTATGCTACTAATAAGGATGTCCAAAATTTCAAAATTACATTTAAACACAATTTTTGGTAATAGATGAACTTACCTATTTACTATTACTGTACAATATGGGTAGCTCATTTAAAAAGTAGTTATTAAAACATAATAAGTTATAAAAGAATTACAATAAAAATACTAACCGTCTGGTCTGCTTACTCCTTTCACACATGCCACATACCACGCACCCCAACTTCCTGTATTTCATGCCTACACCTTGGTTGCTCTGTGGCCACAGGCTGCTCTGGCCACCCTCTTTTTGGCATTCCTCACCATATATTGGTGTTTTCGCTTTTTTTAACTTGACTATGAGGGAGAAGACACTCTTACCACTTAAAATGTTTTATGACTGTCTGTGCTGCCTGTGTTAACTGGAGATCAGCCTAGGTTCACATAACAGAAGTATATCCTCTCATTGGAAGGACTGGGTGTGTGGAATCTAAGGGAGGTGAGACCCTTATGATGCTCTGATACTTTGAAAGCAGAGCAAAGACTGAGAGAAAGGCCATAGACAAGAGAGCAGCAGGAAGCTTGATGGACCTGGGATACATACCATCACCTTTAAGGAAGGTTGGCCATCTCCCAGGAGTGAGCCTACCTCAATAGGACTGTGAGGAAGACACCTCAGGAGGAACAGCACAGGCGGCTTGTGGGAAATGTGGCTGCCAGAGGAAGATGGTGAGAGCCTTGAGCAGGAAGTTACTGATCTCTTGGTCCTTCATATGCTCTGAAGTGGAGGCTGAGGCACATGATTATGAGCTGGGACATCAACCGGCTCTCTCTTTGTGAGATGGGTGTGGGTATTTTACTATCCTTAAATGGCATTTCAATAAGAGCATGAACAAATGCATGTGTTCTCTCTGTGCTGTTTGAATGATACATTCTCTGCCATTTGTTTTTGCAATGCAGATATGGACTTTCAGGAAATTTTTACTATCTAATTGAGAAAAGCTTCTATTGTATGAGCATAAAGAAAATACAGATATACCCAAATTTAGATCTTTTGTCAGATTATTTGAATTTTCTTCCAGTACCCTATGATTCTTTAAAAGTCAACATGAATTAGGTGTTAAGGATCTTTGCTAGTCAGGCAGTTTTAGCCTCTGTAGTAATTAAGAGTCCATGGCTGCCCACCTGTGGGAGACACAACAGAAGCTGAGAAGGGAAGATGCTCTCATCAGAGAGCCCATGGTTCCCCTTTCATGGCATAGGTAGGCTAATTAATAATAATACTAATAATAAATAATCATGATTCATTCACTTGGAAGTGTGGGATGGACTGGTGTATCCAGAGAGGACTAGGAACACCTGAATGTCTAACATTTCATGTCGAGATTGTATTTGTAAAGAGGAAATTATACTTAGAGAAGCTTCTTTTGCATCTTCACTTTTGTGTAGTAAATCAGACACAAATCTTAGTTGTTTAGAGAGCAATAATCACATATTCTCATGTTTTTTATGGGTTATAAATCCAGACAGAGCATGGCAGTCCTGATTTGTCTCGTCGCTGATGTCTACAGTGGTGGCTGTAGGAACTGAAGGGCGGTCTTAGGGTCTGAGGGTCACTCTCCCACAGGTGAGGCTGGTGGAATCACTGACACTGTGGTTCAGATCGTCCATATGTGGTTCTTGATATGGCCTGCCTATGTATGCCATGGTACTGCCCCACCCAGACTAAGGTTTAACAGAAGAAAGTGATCCTTCCTAACATGACGAAACTGCACTGTATGCAGAACATGCTGGGGGCAGTCTCCATAGCTTATGTGTTTACCAGTGATTTACCATCTATCTATTCTTTATATGGTATGTTTTCAAAAGTGCATTATGATACATATTCTCAAAAGAAACTGGCTAATTTGCACTGACTGGGGAATGTAAAATAAAATTCTAAATGTACTCACGAGTTCTGTAAAATTATTTAGGTCAGTCAATGAATACTGTCCCTTTAAGAATTACACCAAAGAAAGATAATGTTCAGTGAAGCCTTGGGTACTGAGGCCAATTTCTCATGATTTGAAGTGGGCGTATCCTGTCTTGTAAGATGCCATATCTCAATAACCTTAAGATTGTGGGCTTGGAGTCAGACACAACACGTTTTAAAGTTCAGACTATCACTGTTGTTATTAGAAAAGTTATTTACCTTCTCTAACCCTGAGTCCTCTCCCTCTTGGGTTAGGTGCTAGTATCTAGCCTATGAGAAGAGTATGTGTGTTGGATAGAACATACACTCAAAAGGCATCCTACAAAACTTAGTCATCATGATATCGCTCTGCTTCAATTAGAAACGGGGTTTTGGGAAAACACTTCTCTCAATGAATCCATAAAATATGAACTTTTTAACTTCTAGTCCTTTTGTCACATAGATTTTGAGCAGGTCATACTCAAAATCTCATTTAAAACACATAAAATATATTGGTCTGCATTGCATTTATCAATATAACTCAGGGCAAATGCATTTGAAGACAGCTCAGAAATAATGCCCAGAACACTGGATTGCAGAATTGAGAACACAGAACTGAGAACACAGTTCTTTTTGAGCAACCGGGGGCAAGAGGTGAAGGGCTGGGCACAAAATGTTGAAAAGTCAGACCTTCCTCTGTAAAGAAACATAACCCCAAGTCGCGTTTGCTGTGTATTTTTGTAGCATTAGATTTCTCCCCTGCCCTTCCCTCAACATGCTCTGGACACGTCCCAAGGATTTACCCTTCACATGTTTTTCTGCAAGATGACCATGTTGGCTTCCCTTTAATTTATTTGAAAGGTTTTATGTAGTCACAGAATTGCTGCCTCACTGGAAGCTAGGGAGTGTCAGTGCCCTATACTGAGCAGTGTTCACCAGCTGCCCATTTAACCTCCATTACGTTCAAATGCTCTGAGCTCTGAGAGATTTCTGGGACAATTCTGAAGCAGAAAGACAGATATTGTTTCTATCAAAAGACAAATATTTCTCACGTCACTGCTCAGCTAACATCCTGTTTTGTTGAATAAAGAAAAAGAGTGTGGAAGAGTTGTACAGTAATCCCGTGTGAAGACTCAAAGACACTTCCATTGCTGGCAAATTGAGCTGAGCCTGTGGGATGCTTTGTTCCACATTAGAAATTTCTGGAGTTGGGCTGGGGGTGGTGAGAAAGAGCACTCATGGGACAGGGGTTTTCGGTCCTACTTGCCCATCAGTTTGTGGAGAATAAGACACTCTTGCAGGTTCATACTTGGCATGATGTTCATACTTGTTTTATGTTCATTATCTTTCGTCCCAAAGTGGACTCAAGTCAATATTTTATACTTAATAATAAATATGTAATGTTTTTCAGACAGGAACTATTTCTGAAGGGAATTCAGAGAGTAGTGGCCAGAAACCAGACCACTTAGGAGAAGGGTCAAGTACTTTTAGTTTTCTGTTACGGTAAGAGTGCAAGCACTCTGGCTTTTACTCTCCATCACTTTTGTGTAGCAAAATTTCCTAAATGTCCCTGTCTACAGCAAAAACTGGCAGAGACTGTACCAGTTCAAACACCACAGAGAGACACATAAGCAGGAAACACACGTATGTTTTCAGTTACTGCTCTAAGGAGCCACACGGTGATATGTACCTTCAGCTGCTTCTCCAAGGCTGCTATGGTCAGGGTGCAGCCCAGCTAAAGCAGTGAACCTGAAAGTAACAGCCAGAAAATGACTCCACTCTTGCAGATGTAAAGTACAGGCTTGGTCGTGGCAGTTAAATTTTTAAATGAAAATCAATGTGCTTTTTAATCTTTACCTTTTGGACAGTTCCTAAATGCTCTTACGTGTTTCTGTGTTGTACTTTGGTGCAACTCTCCACATCAACATGTTTGAACGCAGATTCTCGGTTGAAGGAGGCAGTGTAAAAGACCTAAGAGGAAGGAAGAGGGAACAGGAAATGACACAAAGCAAAGCCTGTGGGCTTTGGCTAGTGGACGGCATAATCTGCTACCTTACCTATTTACTGGACATGTGATGTGAGGTGGGGGAAGAGAAGCAAATTCTTTGCCATATTTAACATGTGTTTATGAATTCCTCCACAATTTTAGGGCCTATTATTGTGCTGGTGGCAAACTGACTAAAACCTGGTGATTATTGTAGAAAATGGCCTCTGAATGTATAACCATAACAGAATGAATATTGACTTAGGACTTAGTAGATGCTTCCCTCAGACTTGTTAAATGGGATTAATGGGATATAATATAATGGGAATGTAAGAAAAAACCTCATTGTTATTAAAATTATTATAATGCCATAGTTCTGAATGTAGGAAAGTCTGACAAGATGTCATACTGTACATTAGTGGAATGTCTGTCAAGAATCCTGACTTTCCTAAAGTAAAATTTCATAAAAATAATCTGCACAATAATCAAAGAGTTATCAGGTTGATCAGAACCAATCTAGCAACAGAAATGTGCAGTGCGATAAAACTTAAATAGTGCTTGAGAGCTAGAGATTGTGCATGTTTTCTTTCAGTGCTTTGGGCTGAGATTTTGTCTGCTCTGAAGGGCATGGTAGCTTAGTGAATCTATCCTAAGAAGCCACAGGGTGTCACTTCCTGTGGTTAAAACAGTCTTGGTTTCTCTATCAGATACTCATACTCCCCATCCAACCTGACTGACAACAATTTTTAGATAATTGAAAAGAGTACTTCAAACATGTTGGAATAAGAACCTTCAAATTATACTCGATGATAAAGCAAAAACGATTTAGAAATATGAGCTGCCTTCTGAATGTTCTTGGAAGGTACTTAAATTTTACATGATGAAATAAATTAAATTCATGGTAGCCACTATTTTGTATTTCATTTAGAAATGATTTGTGTATTTGGTATATTTATTACTTATAGCATGTATACAATTTTAGCATTTTTAGAGTATAAATTTAAATTTAAATTCCCTCAAAGAGATGAACAGGATGGCTGCATAGCTGTCCTCAACATCTTTTCCTCTACAAAGGAAAAACAAAGCTGCATTTGAGGTGCATGATTGCAGGACTTTGTGGTTCAACATCAGAAGAGTAAAAACTCAGTTAAGTCCTTCTGAAAGTCAGATACCTGGGTCGTCTGAACACGGAGAGAAACACTGTGGATTTACTACAGGAGCTCAACATCAAAGTTAGAGAGATCTCGACTCCCAGGGAGCGAATGAGTGAGGGAGTCTGCTGTCTGTCATTATGGATGCTAGCAATTACAACACTGGAAGATGTTGGAATGCTGGAGCCTTACAGCCCAAATAGATGTGTGGCCTGAAGTCTTTACATCTGCCAGTGAGCCGCCAGGGAGCTTTACCCAGGAGCCCCCTTGGGAAGTGACCTATGGTTTGAATTGAGTTGCTGTAGATTGATCATTTTTGGGACCTCAGAGCCCTTCCTTACCTGATCAGGATCAGGTTGTTGCTGCCTCAGCAAGGAGAGCTGACTCTGTGGGTGCTAACACAAATCCTGGCAGTGCACCACGGTGAGGGGCAAATGTGGGCACATGGAGCTCCATCCTCACCATCAGATGTTGAAGCACGTCCAGCTGAGAGCAGCACGTGGCCAGCGCCTGCTCCTGGTCTCACGGGGTGCCAGGATGTCCTGCGACTGTTCGCTGTGGGTCGAACATCCTTTTCCCACAGCAGCACTAACAAAATGCAGTAAAAGTGAGGCTTCGCTGCTGCCCACAGGTGGGTGCGGGGGCAGCGCCAGGACTGCGGCCGTTTCAGTCTCCCACAGCCCAGGATGCCCAACCTAAAAGCGCCTTCAAAGCAATGGGTGCAGGAAAGGAACTTGGGGGTGAAGGGCTAAGTACCTGAAATAATAATTCTGATGAAGAACTCAGAAATCACTAAAACGTGGAAATACAATATTGGAGCAAGAACACAGATCTGAAATCTTCCATTCAGACAGAAATAGAGACTAAGCATGAAGGACCCGAAGCTCATTGGGACATCATGGAAACAGCACCAAGAGAAAAGACAAAGCTCAAATTTTTTATGTTGTGTCTCGAAGCCCATTACCTTTATACTTGAATAAAGAAACAGCCTGGCTCTTAGCTTTAGTTTTAAGGCCAACAGTGGACCCAAAATACTGAGCATCCATCCAGATGTCTCCTGGAACTGTGCTCCTGAGCCAGGCTTTACTCATACTTTTGTGGGAACAGTATCTTCAGCATGAACTGGGAAGTAGAAGTCAAGACCCATCCTTCTTGTTCAGTATCTTAATCTTTGGTGAAGGGCAAGGCAGGGTCCTGGGGAATTAAGGTCATATGCCCAGGTCACAGGAAGAGCACATGACTCAGTGAACTCCTTTATATCATAAAAAGTAACTTTTGGAATGCAAGGTTAGGTAAAAGTCTTTGTTACAGATCATATCCATATTGTAAAAGTCATTTTTACAGTTCACATCCCTTAACATACTCAAAGTAAAAACAAAGAACACCACAAAGAGGCTGGAGAGGTGGACGTCTCAGTAGGTAGGAAACTGTGCTGCTCTTCCAGATGACCTAATTCCAGTTCCAACACCCATACATGGAGACTCACAGTAGCCTATAATCTGAGAGTCAGGAGATCTGACACCCCCTTCCCACCTCCATAGTACCCACACATGGCACACACACACACACACACACACACAAGTGCGCACGCGCCTTAAAAAAAAGCAAATACATATGGTTAAGGGTGTAGAAAACCTATTTAACAAAATAATGGTAGAAAAATTTCTTATTCTTGAAAAATACATATGGTTAAGGGCGTAGAAAACCTATTTAACAAAATAATGGTAGAAAAATTTCTTATTCTTGAAAAAGACATGACCATCTGTGTACAGAAGGCACATAAAATACCAAATAGACATAAACAGAAAAGAACTTCAACATAGGATATTATTGTCAAGCTGTTGAAGTAGAGGGCACAGAAATAATTTTTAAAATCTGCAAGAGAAATGTATCAAGTGACATTTCAGGCTGGTGACAGATTTCTCAGCAGGAACTTTACTGGCAAAGAGGACATAAGTGATGTATTTCAAGATCTAAAGAAAAAAAAAACTGTAAACAGATACCAGTACACATTGCAAAGTTATCCTTCAGAAATGAAGAAAAACAAAGACCTTGTAAAATAAGTCAAAGCAAATATGTTTGTTAGAATTCTGCTTTTGGAAGTGAAAGAGGAAACTCAACATTATATCAAGGAAAGAAAAGTCCAATGACAAGGTTAGCTATTCCACCAAGACAAAGAAAAAGATTCAAATGTCCTTGAACATGAAAGCCATCGAACCACAAAGATGAATAAGGTAGAAAATAAAATAGTCAAATCCAAAAACTTGAATGAAAGCATTAAACAGCAGACACTAGTTCATGACTTCCTTTTGTAACTCTGCATGTAATTGATCTTGATTCTTTGATTAAAAATAGAGACTGACTGAATGGATCCAAAATCAAAACCCAACAATATGCTGGCTGCAAGAAACCAGCCGCATGGCTAAAAACTTACATTGAATGTGAATGCATGAAAATATTTCATAGAATAAAATCTGGAAACTTTTAGCTAGCTACATTTATGTCTCATAAATAGACTTCAAGTCGGACACAGTAACATGAGACTATACATCTGTACTTGTAAATATATTAAGTATGTAATTCTACAATTTTCAAAAGTTTCATACATCAAGAAGATATAATAGTGAACTACTATTTGAGTATTTAGATTTATAAAACAAACGCTTTTTGATCTACTGGTTGGAAAAGGCTCTAGTGGAGTAACAGCACAGGAATTCAGTATCTGCTCCCACTGATGGATCAGTTATCCAAACCTCCAATCAATCAGGTAATTATTTAAAAAACAGAATGTTATTATATAATCTATTAACTGTACTTAATGGGCATTCAAAGACCATTCCATCCAAAAATCTTAAGACACTCTCTTTTATATTAGTACATGAGTTCTTTTCCAAAATTAATCATGTATTAACAGAGAAGCAAATCTTCACAGGTTAAAAGTAAATGAAATCATATCCAGTATATTTTATTATAATGAAATAAAGCTAAAGTTTGCATCAGCAAAAATTTTAGAGACTGTTCAAATAATTCCTCCCATTGGACTGGGGCCTCGGCAGCTCCTCTGTCCATGCTGCGGTGTTGACTGGCTTGGTCATGCGCAGGTCTCCTGCAGTTGACAATCGCTACTGTCAACTTATGTGAGCTGTTGGCAGTTGCAAGCTGCAGAGGGACAGTCATTCTCTTTGGGAGGTGTGGTTGCTGGTATAGTGCTCACATCCCAGTGGATGGACACACATTCATGGATATTTGACAGCAGTAATTGGACTTGCAGTCATTAATAACAATAGAAGAGAGGATATGAAGTTGTGAGGTAGACAGAGTGAAAGGAATTAGGGGGATCTGAGGGAGGCATACTGGATACAAATGATCCAAATACAGACGTATGAAACGTCAACAAAAACAAAGTACTAAAGAGAAGAGACTGTTAAAATACTTGAAAACCCCACAAGATACTTTAGAATGAACAATCAGTCATTGAAGAAGTCAGGGGGAAATGATATACTCAAGCCAAACTTGAACCAAATAAAGATGGAAACACAGTTTCCCAGACCTGTGAAGTACAGCCAAGTGGCATCAGAAGGGAAGCTCGTATTGAAGGATGTCAGGAGTGGCTGCAACCATAAAGAAAGCAGAAGGTGATAGACCTGGCGTTACCTGACAGAACGTCCTAGAACATGGACATTCTATCTAAAATTGTTAGAAGGCAAGAAATGATGATTATTGCTAAAAAATGAAGTCATCTAGAAGGATAATTATAATGGGGAAACTGAACCAGAGGATGGCTTTGAAACAATAAACAAACCTGAAAGAAAAATAAAATACTAAATAAAACTAGTTATGAGAAAGGAGATATTATACTGATGCCACATAATTCATAAGATAATTTGATATTAACAAATTGGAAAATTAAGAAAAAAATGAATGTATTTCTGGACATAGATAGCTTACCCAAATTAAATTCAGAAAATGGTAGGAAACATAAAAATAGACGTAAAACACGTAATGAGATTAGACCCTAAGAAAAATCTTCCAACAATAAAGGCCCAGATCTAGATGGATTCAGTGACACGTGGAGCACAGGACCCATGCCAACCAAATCAGACAAGGAGACAGAGTGGAGCGTGGGAAATGGGTGGTAGGCCGCCCTGGTCTGGGAACTACTGGACAGTGACTACTACTGGATGAGGGAGCATAGACCATATCAACAATCTCTCGATAGGAGTTTAGCAAACTTTTAAAGACTAACACCAATGCTCCTCAATCTATTTTACACACTGAAAAGCAGAGACTATTCCACAGTCATTCCACAAGACCATCATTACCATTTTATCAAAACCCAACAAAGAAAAAAATAAAGAAAACAAAACTATAGACTAGTGAATCTTAGGATCATAGATGCAAAATCTTCAAGATAGTCTATAAAATAAAATTCAGAAGCACATTAAAAATATCACACACTATTACAAATCAGTTTCAATCCAGGATTTCAAGGATGGGTCAACATACACAAGGGAATACCTGTAGTCAACATTGCATTGGGTGTGGAAAGACAGGAACGTTTCTTATAGATTAGCAAGAAAGCATGGGGGCTCTTAATATTTTTCTACAAGTGTTTGCCTGAGAAATCAGGCAAGGGCATGAAACAAAAGGCATAAAATAGAAAGGGGGGATTCTCTTATTTGAAATTATGCTTGTAGACACAGGGCAACCCGAGACGTTCATGAAAAACTGA
>NW_008355795.1:1315449-1317040 GCF_000622305.1 Nannospalax galili
TATTTCTCCTTTTTTATCTGTAAGAAGAATGCAATTATGTCACTTGCAGGTAAATTGTTGGAGCTGTAGATCATGTTAAACAAAATAAGCCAAACACAAATTCCACATGTCTTCTCGCCTATGTGGAGTCTGGCTTTAAGAAAGGAAGAAAAGAGATGCTGAAGTCAAGGGAGATGATTTGAAAAGTCGAAAGATGAAGCATGAAGGATGGTAAGGGACAAGGAAGGATCAGAGCTGTGCACGAGGCCAGCACATTCTGTACATGGACGGAAACACCCCCATGATCTACTTTGCCGAGACAAAGAATAGACGCTGGTAAAAATGTCTTTACAAAGCCATGAAGTTAACACTGACATGTGAAGATTCCACTTTGCCTACAGGAACATCTAGGGTCAAATCAACCCACCAAATTTCCTGTGATATTTGTGGCAGCTTCAATGAGCACTGTGTCCCATCATCAGGTATTTGAACCCTTGTTCCCTGTTGTGGTAATGTTGGGTAGGGTTAGGAGGTGTGGTCATGCTGGCAGAAATGAGTCGCTGGGTTGGGCTTTGAGGGTTAGTAACCTTGACCCACTTCCATTTCCCCCCCTCCACTTCCTACATGTGTATGGGGATGTGATTCTCAGCGACCTGCTCTACACCTCCTGGCCGTTAGGAATGCGCCCTTTGGAACTGTGAGCCCAAGCAAACTCTTTTTTCCATATGTCATGTTTAGTCATGGTGTTTTATCACAGGAACAGAAGAAATTAATATAATATTGTTTAAAAAACTAGATCAAAATCCTAACTTCATGTATAGGCTGAGAGACTCCAAATAGCCAAAAGAAAATGTGAGCAAAAGGAAAACCTGGAGGAATCAGAATTCCTGATTTCAAGACGCAGTTGAGAGACGTAATCCCAAGCCACTGCTCTACTGGCACAAAATTGACTCACTCACGCTAACAGTAAATAAAGTTTAACATGTAAAACCCCCAAACAAAAAAGAGCAGTGAGGGGCATCATGAGTCCTGAAGTAAACCCACATATCCACAGCAAACAGTCTTGAAAGTTCCAAGACCATTCACTAGAGAAGAGACTGGCTCTTTAACAAGTGTTGCTGGGAAAACTCCACAAGCCTGAAACTTGACTCTTAACCCTGTGTAAAAACTGACTAAAAATGTACCACAAACTTTAGCGTCAGATCAGGAATGCTGAAATTGTCAGTGGGAGCCCAGGCGGGAATGCATTGAGACACTGGGCATAGGCGATGTTTCCCTGCCCCTTGTAAACAAAGGAACTAAGTCAAAAAATTGACAAATGGGATTTCATCAGAATAAAACATTTCTGCACAGTGGAAGAAAACATCCCGTGTCAAGAGGCATCCCGAGGAGCAGGCGAGCAACCTGCTCTTTGTATATCTTGCAGAACATCAATATCCATGATATATAACCATCAGAGACCAGCAAAAATTGTTCATATTTGTTAACTCATAAGTAAAAAAAATTCATGTCTATATGTTTAATTTGAAAATATATAGAAATTAGGTTTTTATATTTGTAAACTTAATAAAGTTGTTAATAATATAAATACCAAATATTTATTTTCTATAGA
>NW_008355795.1:1317193-1321764 GCF_000622305.1 Nannospalax galili
TGGTTTACATAATTAAAACAATGTATTTTTCTACTTTTTGATTAAAATAAAAAGTCAATTTTTACATGGATTATTGGATTTTTGTTTTATAAATCATGATTTTGTTACATTCTCAAAACCTCGATAGTTAAATAGAGTTTATACACAGAAATTATTCTGTATTAAAAAAAAAAAACAGTTTTTGGACAATGTGTGAATTCTACTGAGGTTCTGATCATCCTGAAAGGTTTTACAGATCTGTATTCTTTCCAAAGACTCTTCAGTTAATTTTATGAGTACGCATTCTGCTGAGGAATCAGTATGCTAAACAAAAGGTAATTCAGCGAACACAAAACACTTGCTCAGAAAGGACATCTGTGTGTGCTCCTGAGGTGATCTCTCAAACCTCCAGCTAATTAGTTGTAATGAAGTTATATAAAAAAATCACTCCCCCATAAATTGTCCTGTAATTCAAGCTTTGGTTGTTTGCCATTTTGTCAAACTCTTCAGTACAAATCTCTAGGAGATAAAACTGCTCACTGGAAAAGCCCAGTGAGGAGAGCTTTTTCCCTTAACGTTGAATCAGGGTCCTCCTCACCCCTCAGACTCCTTAAATGTCTAGTTATTCATGTCTTTCCTACTAACAGGAATGCCAGAACCCAAGCTGCATGAAAAGTCCCTGTAAATCTGTGCATCACCACTGTGCTTCTTGATGCTTTAAGCACTTCCAAAGAAAACTACTGTAAATGGAGCTGTTTTGGTGACCGGACATCACAGTTGTTGGTATTCATAGATAAATTGTTTCAATCTTGTGGCCTCCAAGTCTGTCATTGCTATCAGTTCTAATATAATGTATCAGGAAATTTTATATGAAAGATGTCATATACACATAAAGACTTGCTTGTTCAAACTTTTATGCATTTAATTTTGTTTCTAGTCTAATTAGCTGGGCAACTTCCTGTACATGGATGACATATTATGGCATATTATATTCATTTGCTGACTTATGTTTCCGTGATGTTTATATCTTTGTTCAAGAGCGGTATTTCTCTCTAGTTTTCTTGTGACATATACGTCTCTCTTGAGTATCTGAGTGTTGACCTCTGAGTTCATGTGAGCTTGTAAGAGTTTATAAAAAATTAATTATTCTCTGAATATTTGCTAGGATTTACCACAAACCTACTTGGCACTAAGATTTCTCTGTGAAGACTTTAAAAATGAATTAAATTTCTTTGTTAAAAATCCATGATTTCTAAATTTCTTCTTGTTTTTACATTTATTTACAGAAATCTGTCCACTTCATTTTTTCCATGGAGATTGTCACAACAATATTCATATTATTACCATATTATCACTTTTATTTTTGTAAACCATTTGACAGTATTCTCACTTTCAATCCTGAAAATTTAATAAATTTTCCTGGCATTTATCATTTGAATTTTTTTCCCTGAGGATAAACTTCTGTTTTGTAGATCTTAGGAAATGGCAGAATTTGTGGATTTGTTGACTTTTATTTTTGCTTCTGAAGCTGCATTTTGGTCATTTCTGGTATGATTGTAGTATTTCCATACTTGGTTAAGTGTGGCCTATTCTTTCTCCAGTGTTGAAGGTAAAAGGTGGGGCTGCTGTCTTGTCCTGGGACTGCCTTAATCCTGCTATGACAAGCTCCCCTTGGTTGTTTTAGCCACATGAATCTAACCTCTGAATATTTCTCTTCCTTGCTCACCTTCATCAGTTACCTGCCATGGCCTTGTTTGATATCCACATATTTGTGATTTACAAAAATCTTCCTGTTATTAATTTGGATCTAATTACATTTTAGTCACAAATTGTATTCTGTGTGATTTACAACCTTTTAAATCTATTGAGACTTGTTTTATGATCAATTTGGAACTAACCCTGAAAATTATTCTGTGTGGACTTGATGGAAAATTGTGTTCTACTATATTTTAAGTGGCGTATTCTATGGGTGTTCTGTTCTTACTATAATATTGTTCAGGACTTTCATTTTCATCTTTTGACTAGTTTTTCTATTTTGTGTGTAAGTCGAAGATGGTAATCTCCAATTAGCATTAACACTGCTTTCACCAGTACAGTCAGTTTTCACTCCATGTGTCTTAGAGCTTAATTGATAGTGGCATACATTTTATACCCAGTTTTTCTTATTGCTTGATTATAGCTTCTATCACTTTGTATATTACTTACGCTCTTGACACTGAATGATCTTTCTCAAGTATAACCGCATCAGTTTTCTTCTTCTTGTCTGAATGATGTATCTGCTTTTCATTTCTTTACTTTTGACCCATTTCTGTCTTTGAATAAAAGTGTGAGTAATACAGAAATGGATTCCTTTTTACCCAGTTTGATAGTTGCTGTCTTTTGGGGGGCTGCTGAAAGAGATTTAGTAAATGATATTATTGGCAAAGTTGGGGGATATCTTTCATTTAACTTTTTTTGCAGCTCATGACACTTTCCTACTCTGCTTGCATTATAGCTCGAGTATTTTTTATTGTGCAATATTCTAGTTTCTTTCAAATGATTTTCCTACAATTTTTACTGTTCTCCTAGTTGCGCTAGAACCCCACATGTGCAGCGTGCAGACTGGAGTCTCCTGAGTCATGCCGACCCGGCCAGTCAGGGACCCTCCTTCCTGGTTCACATTCCCTCTTTCTCCTCTTTGATCCACAGTCGGTATACACTTTATTTTATTCATGACTCAAACCCAACAGTCCATTGTAATTATTCCTTTACATATTGATGTTTAATTACTTTTACCTAAGCATGTGCTTGTATGAGTATGGTATTAACTCCTAAGTTAGTGTTTTCAACCTTAAATTTTTTCTTTATCATTTATTTGAAAGCATGTCTTTTAAAGAGTAGTTCTCACTTTTTTGTTTACTTAGAAAATCCTTATTTTCGCCTTTATGTTTGAAAATACCTTTCATGAACACAAAACTCTTTATTAACTTTTTTATTTATTAGTTTTATTTTATGTGTATACATGTATTGCCTGCATGTAGATAAGCACACCTATGTTGTGCAATGCCCGCGGAAGTCAGAAGAGGCTGTCGGATGTCCTGGACTGGAGTTACAGACAGTTGTTAGCTGCCATGTGGGTGCTGGGATTTGAACCCGGGACTTCTGCAAGAACAACCAGTGTTCTTAACCACTGAGCCATCTCTCCAGCCCCTTTATTATCTTTTCTGTCACTCTGTAATGACACTGAATATGCATCTGATTGCGTCCTAGCTTCCGGCATTTCTGATGAAAAATGGACTTGTAGTTCTGAGGGAGTACTGCAGCCCTTTCTCTGTTCTTAAGGACCCTCCTCCCGCCTGTCTGGCTTTTTGGATTTTAATATGCTGTACCTCTTATGATATTTTTTTAGGTTACATTCTTGCTTTGTTTCTTTCCTTATCAACTTAGACTGTTTGAATGAAGTCCATTTTATGCAGAATATGTCCTATTATCCTCACTAATCATTCCTGAGAGGAGCGGCCTTGCAAGGACAGGCCTGCAGTCAGGGCTGTGTGTGTGTGTGTGTATGTGTGTGTGTGTGTGTGTGTATGTGTGTGTGTGTATATGTGTGTGTGTGTGTGTATATGTGTGTGTGTGTGGAGGTGAGAGAGCAACTTGCAGGAGTCAGTTCTCTCCTTTCACCAGGTGGATCCCAGGGATCGAACTCAGGTCCTCAGGCTTGGCAGCAAGTGCCTCTACCCACTGAGCCAGCTTACTGGCCCCACACCAGACCTTCTTACTCCTAACTAACTGTAGCTTTCTGTATAAAAACAAATATTTTCTATTACCAGACACTTTGTATCTTACAACATTTTGCTATTGCGAACAATGCCTTGATGAAACCATATAAAACTTCTTTAGCATAAATTCCAACAATCAAAATTGAGAATAAATACTTTTAAGACACTTGATACAAACCACCAAGTAATTGCAATAAGAATAAAAACAAGCAGTGTTGAACTTCTGCAAGTCTAGACGTAAATGGCATTATTTTCTACACTGGTAGCTAAGCTCATATTAACAACCTGAATCGGTCTGTGGCTAAGAATTTTCCACTTCTGGCCGGGCATGGTGGTGCAGGCCTTTAATCCTGTACTCAGGAGGCAAAGGCAGGCGAATCTCTGTGAAACTGAGGCCAGCCTGGTCTACATAGTGAGTTCTAGGCCAGCTGGGGCTGCAGGGAAATCCTGTCTCAAAAAGACACAAAAGAAAAGAAAGAAGAACTTCCAACTTCTGTTTTGAGTGTCTTCTATTAGTTACTGATCTGACAACTGAAAACATGCCTTGGAATTATCCTGGTAGCTCCACTGTTTGCACCAGTTACCGCATCTTGCAACAGTTAATGCCAGGCTGCTTTGTCCACTGTGCCTGAGTGCAGGGCAGCTATTAGCCCTGCCCTCTTCTGCATCGTCCTTTTCAAACCACTCCTCTTCTGCCAACAGTTCTTAAACTATTTTTTAATATTTTATTTATTATTTTTATTTTATGTGTATGTGCATATTGCCTGCATGTAAGTAAGTGCACGAATGTCATGCAATGCGCGCGGAGGTCAGAAGAGGCTATTGGATCCCCTG
>NW_008355795.1:1321811-1333670 GCF_000622305.1 Nannospalax galili
TGTGTGTATATGTGTGTGTGTGTGTGTATGTGTGTGTGTGTGTGTGTGTGTAAAATACTTGCATTTCTCTATGATCTGACCCAATTAGATTCAGTATACTTAAAATGTTTAGTTTTAAGCTCAATAACTAAGATCGTTTATAAGTTCATCAAGCTTTTCTTAGGAACCACTTTCTTGGTTGTCTTTGGGAAACTAACTGCCTGTGACTTAGCCTCAGCATCTCCTCCTAACTGTAACAGTGAAGTCACCTTTGTTTCTGAGATTACTTTTTGGCCTTGTACCATGAGCTACTTTGCAGAGACTTCAGAGTTCTCCTTTTATGGCCTGCTTCTTTCCGTAGGCAGAATTCCAGAGTCTTTACCTCTGAGAAGGACAGTGACCGTGTCCTGATTTTTCCAGGATGACACCTTTGTTTTTATAAGTATTCTTAGAAAGGACAGTGGCATTGAGGTTTTTTTTTTTTTTTTTTCACTTGTCTCTCCCAGTATTGAACTACTGTCTGACTAGCAAGCAAACACCCCAGTGTTCTGTGACCACACATATGTCTGTGCATATAGACTGTGAATAACAGGTAATAATCCTTTGGTTATATCTGCATTACTTCCTTCTTTGATAGCAGTCTCCAGGAGTGGAGCTGCTGTATCTCTCACTGTGCAGGGGAAAAAGCATGAGACACTGGGTCAACTGTGACTGACCTTCGCTGCCCTTACTGAGACTCGGTAGTTTTTCGTGAGCACGTGGATCCATGTTGCTTATATGACCTCGGGGGAGATACTCAGCAACTTTAAGTATATTTTTCCAAATATGAATTTCACTGATCATGTTGATTTCACTGGAGACTAGGTTTATGGAGCACCTTATATTACCATTATGGAAAGGAAAATAAGTGTGATTTTTAAGTTTCTCTGGAAAATTTGTGTCCAAAAAGTCACAGAAAATAGAAAGATCCAAAAGTTCTTTATTGAGCCTTTTTGTGGTGGTATACATGTATATAATAGCTGTACTTGGGAAGCTTAGTCAGTTTGACGGAGAGTTCAAGGCTAGGCTTGATTAGAAGGTGTATGTGTGTGTGAGAGAGAGAGAGAGAAAAAGAGAGAGAGAGAGAAGAAGGAGAAGAAGAGGGAAAAGCTATAGAGATTTGAGACTCGGTAGTTTTTCGTGAGCACGTGGATCCATGTTGCTTATATGACCTCGGGGGAGATACTCAGCAACTTTAAGTATATTTTTCCAAATATGAATTTCACTGATCATGTTGATTTCACTGGAGACTAGGTTTATGGAGCACCTTATATTACCATTATGGAAAGGAAAATAAGTGTGATTTTTAAGTTTCTCTGGAAAATTTGTGTCCAAAAAGTCACAGAAAATAGAAAGATCCAAAAGTTCTTTATTGAGCCTTTTTGTGGTGGTATACATGTATATAATAGCTGTACTTGGGAAGCTTAGTCAGTTTGACGGAGAGTTCAAGGCTAGGCTTGATTAGAAGGTGTATGTGTGTGTGAGAGAGAGAGAGAGAAAAAGAGAGAGAGAGAGAAGAAGGAGAAGAAGAGGGAAAAGCTATAGAGATTTTTCTAAAATTCTTAACATTTGTCAAATTTTCTGACTTTTCTGCTCCCATCAATGACTATTGGAGTGCAGTTCATTCTGGTCAATACTCAATGACAAGACTTTCTACTTATTTGATTTTGAATTACTAACAAACTCAAAAAACCATTTAACTACATTATCTAAGAAAGTATCCTACGAATGCATCTCAGTACAGATCTCAATTACCCATATTCATGGACCTTTATTCTACAACCAAAGCAAAGTGTTGATGGTTAAGTAGGAGGGAGAATAAGAGCAAACACAGATCGTGACTATTCAGAGCAGAAGCAGCCGTGGCAGTAGGATCAAGGTCAAAATCAAATCGGGCACGTAAGAAAATTCAAGAAGCTCACTGAGGCTGGAAAGTGTTCCAGGAGGTGGACTATGTCAAGTATTTGATGTAGATTTAGGAAGGGCTCTGTATGAATGTGAATTCTGTCAGTCTGGTGGTACTGAGTAGGTGGCAAAGGCATATTGTGCCTCAGTTAATACAAAGTTTAATGGGATATAGATTTTTTTCTTCTTTTACTGCATAAGCTAGGCAGAGTTTGGTAAATAGAGCACACTTCAAAGAATTGAGAAAGGTTAACTTCCAAAGAGGTGCCTGCTGCAATCTACATTTTATATAGACTTTATACTATTTTCTGAAGACTTTAGAACAGAGACACATTGTTTTGTTCAGAAGGCAGACATATCTGCTTGCCTGGGAATTCCATTTTCTCTGCTGGTTCTATGATGCCCAACTGTATGGCTTCATTTGGATTGAAATTTCTTTCTCTTGAGTAGAAGATCTTTAAAAAGACCCAAATAACCTAGAACATAACGTGTCTGGATGTGGTATGACGTGCGTAACACAGAGACTGAAATACCAAGAAATCCAGGGCATCATTTCACACCCTGACATCAAAACTCAGGACCTGTCAAAATGGAACCATGGTGAACTGTGCATCAAGGTCACAGCGGGGGACGCACAGCTGGAACCTTTGTGTGAAGTGGTAATGTCTGAACAGGTGCACACTTCCATGCTCTATGTTCTAGTCAGGGATTACACAGAATTGAACCAGCAATTGCTGAAAGCCAGATGAGTAAAACTGGATAGAATGAAACTGATTTATAAGGGTTAGCATCTTGGGTATGACAGAAACCTTACTGGGGGACATACTGATGTGCACAGCTTAGGTTCCAATGGGTTTTTGATGGTCAAACTGACGAAGACAGCCTTGAATTTTATGAATTGATTCCACAGCCCTTAGTTCTCAAAACTTTATTTACATAATTACAACCACAACATAGTTATTTCTGATAATTTTAAGTGAGTCTATGATGTTTCCTCTGTGCTCATGTCAGACACACAATTGGAGTTCATTAGCTACATCTTGACAGTTTTGGAACTGAAGAATGTAAAAGATCGTAGACCTTTCTTTGATCTCTTTTAAAGAATGGGCCCTGGCACAGCTTCAATTATCTAATAAGACTCAGTAGCAACTCTATTTCAATTATATTGAAGCCACTTAAGTTCTGTTCTATAGCTTGTATGTTTCTTGAAGAGTAAAATTCCCAAGGAATACAGTATTTCCTGGCTCTCCTTCTCTTCCATTCCCTTTCTGCTGGAAGTTCACCCTCCCAGAAAAATGCAGTAATTCACTTTCACATTGCTCATGGGGTGTATTTATATATCTAAATAAACTGAGAGGAAAGTTGACTTTCTGAGGTACATGGAAAATTCAGGAAACTCTTGAGTTAATTCAAGCATGAATGTACCTAAGTTAGAGAATTTTGGACAAAATGATGCTTTTATGTGAGAAATGATTTCTGCGTGTTTTTTCCAGCTTATGAAGATTCTAGTCAATTTATAATGTGTCTTTTTACTACAAATAGCTTTAAGGTTACTTGAAAAACACTCAAAACTACAAAGAACAATACGAAATTGCATATATTCTCATTATTCGACCATAACTTTTTACTGTAATTCTTTTTCTCTTTCTTCAGTTTTTGTTTGTTATATTTTGTTTTATTTTATTTTCTGAGACAAGGTCTCACTATGTATCCCTGGCTGGCCTATAACGTCCCTGTGTAGACTAGGCTGACCTCAAACTCACAGGGATCTGTCTTCCTCTGCCTCCCAAGTGCTGAGATTAAAGGCTGATACCACCATGGAACATCTAACTGTATTTCTTACTCACATTTTCCTTAAGTTTTCTTTTGACTAACCACGTACCATTTCCATTACCATCATTATTTTTGTATTTTCCTTTATTAATCTTATGAATTATTGTTCAGTTTCTTAGTATTGAATACAGCATAATTGTAGTTTCATGTTATATTTTGTTTTATTTTATTTTCTGAGACAAGGTCTCACTATGTATCCCTGGCTGGCCTATAACTCCCCTGTGTAGACTAAGCTGACCTCAAACTCACAGGGATCTGTCTGCCCCTGCCTCCCAAGTGCTGAGATTAAAGGCTGATACCACCATGGACCGTCTAACTGTATTTCTTCCTCACATTTTCCTTAAGTTTTCTTTTGACTAACCACGTACCATTTCCATTTCCATCATTATTTTTGTATTTTCCTTTATTAATCTTATGAATTATTGTTCAGTTTCTTAGTATTGAATACAGCATAATTGTAGTTTCATGTATCCGTACTCACCGGCCTTACATTACTTCCTGTGACACTACTAACACGTACTCAGCCTGTTGGAAGTGCAGAGGTAAAGAAAGGTAAATCATCAACATTATATTATCATTCCCATTAATTAATCAGTCAAGTCTTCCAGGTCCTTCACTTCCATATATAAACACACATGTATGCATGTCCACATGTGTGTGTATAAGCAATTCCGGTTCCTTCTTCCATCCCTGTCTTTGGAGGTGGATATCACTTCTCCCTCTAGGGTGTGGACACAGCATCCTTCATATCAGATCTCATGACTTCAGTCAGAAGACCAGACAGCTCTTTCTATACAGCTCTTTCTTTAACATCTGCAACTTAACAGATTTAATATACAATGACATCATATTTTGGGGTCACATGCTTTGCATCCCATTGGGGTCAATTCTTCCTCATACTGACATGAGCAAATCCACCCCTTAACCCCAGGCTTTGAGGCTCTCTTCCACAGAGCCTGTCTCCTACTTTGAGGCTGTCCTCCACAGAGCCTTTCTGCTACTTCCAGGCTTTGAGGCTCTCTTCCACAGAGCCTGTCTCCTACTTTGAGGCTCTCCTCTGCAGAGCCTGTCTCCTACTTTGAGGCTGTCCTCCACAGAGCCTTTCTGCTACTCCACTCTTTCCCCCTCATATTATAGCACTCACACTTAGAGCCAGTACCATCAGGCTCTCACTCATCTTGGCCTTTCCTGGCAAGGCATTCCTTTCCTTTTGTGGGTATCTGGAAGCTTTCCTATTCACTGCCCATCATTCTTCTAATGGCATTTCTGATTCACTTATCCATAGATCATTTTTTCTCATTTAAAACTCAATGGCACTTATTATCTTAAAAATGATGGGTATCATATCATGTTTTATATATTTGAATTATAATTCATTACATATTTTCTGTTCTCTTCTGTAAGGCAGGGCTCCTTGAAGCAAAGGCATCTTTAAGTCTTCAGAAACTTTTGCTCTCATTGAGTGACTTCTAAGGACTTAGTACACATGTGCCAAATAAACTCAGCCAATACTCTTCACTCTGTTGTAACCTTCTGCTTCAGCCGAATTTTAAGGCAGTGCAATTGGTCCTTTGAATTGAGTGATTAAAGGAGTTGTATGTTTTCAATGAAGAGAAAGTCATGTTTTAGAATACAGTTTTCCAGAGCAATCAAACAAAAGTGATGCACAAATGGAAGACAGTGGAGTGTGATGGCCATTGAGTGTTTAGCTTTCTACTTTCCATCCCACAGAATATTCACGAGCCTGTTTAAAATTAGCAAGAACTAATTGTCCAAAGCACTGAAATTCATGATGACATTTCCACACTTGTGTGTCATATACTTAGGTCACATTTGCTACTTCTTTATCCCATTTTCCCCTCCACATGTCTGATGATTCTCATTTTAATTTCATGCCCCTTTCCCCCTAAAGTTCCCATATGAGAGGAAGCAGGAAACACTTGTCTTTGTGAGACTGGAATATCCTGGCTGACATGACGGTCTTTAGTTGTCCTTATTTTCCTGCAAATGACTGTCGAAGAGGAAAAGATTAATCAGTAAGAAATTTCACTACTGGTCAGAGACTCAGAGTTAATACCAGGATGAGATGGTGTGCAGACAGTAGGTGCTGGCTGTGACTTCAGTGTTACATGATCGATTATCACAGCTTCCAGGCAGACTGGGCCATGGTGCCTGACTACACGTACTATAACAGGGAGATGCGTCTCTGCAAATGTCAAGGGACCAGTGTCTGTGTTTTCGGAGGAATGAAAGACATGGTCTGAGGTTAGGCTGCATGACCATAAAAGGTTTGAAGGAAAGTTTTCTCATGCTGGAAACTGGGCATCAGCGTTCAGCTATCACTTGTAAGGCTTTATGAGCTTCAAACAAGAATGCAAAGGCCAGATACCTTTTTTTCCCAATGCATATGTGTGTATGGAAGTTCATATGTGCAGGTGCTTGAATATATGTAAGTGCATGTGCACAGCTACATGTAGGACAATCTCAGGTGTCATTCTCAGAAATGTCATTTTCCTCCCTTGAGACAAAGTCTCTCATTGGCGTGAAGCTCATGAATGAGGCCAGGCTGGCTGGTTAGCAAGTTCAGGGATCCACCTGTCTCTACCTTCCCAGCCCTGGGACTTCAGTGTGTAGAGCACACCCCCTTTTAAAGATGTGGATACTGGGGATCTGAGCTCAGGTTCTCAGGCTCACGAGGTGAGCACTCTGCTGACTGCAGTCTCCCAGCCTAGTCAGGATGTTCTTATCACCAATGTCTCTAATACAGATACTCACGGAACATTCTGTTCAAAGTTCTCCAGTCACCGTAGCTGTTCAGTGATGTAACGGCCTAGGCTTAGCAGTCACCTCTCTTGGTACATTTATGCAAGATCATTAGATCAGGTTACTCAGTTATTTTTAATATTTTCTTATTGTGGAACTTGTGATCAATGTATTCCATATTGTTATAAACAAGGAAGTGACTGATCTTTAATGATAATTTACTCTGATGGTATTTGGGGGAAATTGGTGAAATTTGAAGTTTTTAAAGCAATGGGCACCTCTTTCTGGCATCATGCTTTTAAATGCACGGTGCCTGCTGGTATGCTTAATGAATTCATCACACCACAGACTAGAGCCAAATACCCTGGGGAAAAAATAGCCTGGGCTGTGTGTCTAGGCCACACATTCTGGAGCTGATGGATTTCTAAATCTTGCAGTTCAAGTCTCGTTATAGTACTGGCACAAGCTGTAGGCTACACGGAGCCCCAGGAGGGTGGATAGACTTGCATCTGGCTCATTCTGCATCTGTGACCAGATTCTAGTTTGAGTGGGAAATGGGACTAGGTCCACTGGAAAGGCAGGTAATTTGGATTTTGGAACTTTGTTAATAGATTACCACTCATTTTGGAGTGAAGTTTGCCATTAGGAAGAAGGATGGTTCCTTTCAGTTCAGTCATCATGAGCACGTACCTTCTACATATCAGAAACAAGGGAGATGCTGTGGAGGGCAATTCTTGGCCCTGAAGATATTTTCAGTTTATTGGGCAAACAGCTACACAAATAAATAAGTGTGATACCATGCGCTAAGCGCTGTCAATGAGACAGCAAGGTGGTCTGGAAAGAACACAAATTTGAAGCGGTGATTCCTCTAGGTTGGGCTTACCAACTTGTCTGTTTTCCAGGAAACTGAACAGGGAGTCTGTGCTGCCAATCAGAACTTGGCCTGTCGGTGACAAGCAATGCTTCCTACTCTCTCCAGGTGCTTGGCTTCTCTTATGAGACTGTTGTTAAAACACATGGTTGTGCCTACTCTGGAATTATCCCTACCCTTTGTCTTCTCACACCAAACAAAATACACGTTTAAATAAAGGCAAGCAGAGCATGGCATCTCCTGCTTAAAATTTCAATACTTGAGAGGCTAAGGCAGGAAGGTGAATGATTATCCTTACCTGTCAGAAAGAGTAGCTGCTGCTCCTGGAGGTCAGCTTGGCCTACATGGTAAGTTCCAGGCCAGCCTATGCATGGGGCCCTTTCTCAATATAAAAAGGGCACATAAAAGTTCTAATTCTGCATCAAGTACCTATTCAATTTTACCATCACAATAAATAATTAAAGGAGTGATCCTGAGGATGAATCACTGGCATGAATCACAGAGCGAAGTCTGCCCAGCACTCTTTATGTCAGCATCCCTGTGCTCTTTGATTTACCCAACAATCCCCATTCAAATGTCACATGACACTCTCTCGGGTGTCACTTTTTGTGCAGTTTTCCTGCGCTTTCCTTGATAAGAGATAAACTCTTCTAATGCCGATGCTTCAGTCTTCACATGAACCCTGTCCCAGTCAGACCTTGAAGTTTATTGTCTGCATGACAATAAACAGGCCCATGATGCAGCTTCTCTTTCCTCAGTTTCCTTGTTTGTGAAATTCTATGACCTGAACTCCACTCTGAGGGTTTATGTAGAATGCCTGGCACAGTGCCTGACACATTACTATGATCAGGGCGACATTTGGCTTTTCGACAAGGGCATGCTGCTTGACGACATAGTGCACTTTGTATGGCAGAGGATCTCGGCAAATCTTGGAATAGCTTAATTATACCTCCTTCCCAGTTGGAATTAATTATAATTAATATCTTTTAACTAAAACTGGTAATGAAATGTTTCATCTTTTTAAACTACCCTCTGAGAGGAAGAATCTCCAATACAGTCACAGGAACCCTTCCCTGAGAAGACCCTCAAGGGTGAAATGAAAGCCCTGTTATATGAATCTAGTAGTGGAACGTGAAGAATCAAGATCTTTCCACCTGAATGAACTCAGAATGTATGTGGTGTTCTCTACTATATCTCGACTTCATTCTGGGGCGAGGAATTGCCAAAATTCACGGGTAGCATTCTGAAAGACTTACATCAGAGAAACCATCCAAAAGAACCCTTCAATGAGGTCTACCGTCTGTTCACAGAGAGAAAGACAGCACATTACTCCAGTGAATTCACACAAATAAAAGCACACTGCTAGGTTAAGGAAGCCACTCAAATACTTGCCCAGCTCAGACTCTAAGCATCTCAGTGAATATCTGTGAGGTTAGAATGACATTCCTGAAACCATGGAGCTTCACTTATGATTTTATACTTCACTAACAATTACCTTTTTATTCACTTATACACAAATGAATGCACACACACAATTTGACAGAATTGAAAATGGAAAAACCATAATCATATATCCTTTCATGTCTTGTAATACTGAGCGAGATGGACAGAGGAACGCCACACAGTGATGGTGGAATCAGGATTCCTTTATTACTAGGCAGCGGTCAGAGGGGGGCCTGCTGCCCATAAGAACTCTCAACCCTGAGGAGAAGCAGGGCAGGGTTTACAAAGCTTAAAAACTCAATTATCTCACACCAGGGGCAAAGCCAATAATCATAGTTACATCAGATCACCATAGTTATACCAGACCAGGGGCATGTCAGTTACGAAAGAGGGTTTCGTCTAACAAAAAGTTTCAGTTAGGACAAAACAAGTTTCTCAGAATGCAGAAGTAATGGGCTCCATGGAGATGCAGGTATAGCTGGGAGGGAGGATGTGCTACCTGGACATGCTACCCAGTGACTCGTACATTACCCAGCATGATAGATGCAATGTAATCCTTGAAACTGCCTGCATGAGATGTTCTGCCTGACTGGATATAGTGGGAATGGCTGGGCGAAAACACAGGGTAAAGCACAAGTCAGCTAGAGGAACTAGCTAATGGAGTGAGTTTTCCATTTCAGTCTTATGTATGTTTTTGCCTGCATTCCACCCTTCCACATCACCTAATATTACCTCCCCTTCTAAATGCTATTCCATGCCCACACTTACATCTGTTTACATATGTTCCTGTAGACACACATATAAAGGAGTACTTGTGATGGGGTTTTTTCTTTCTAAGCTTGAGTCAGGAAAAAGACAAAAAAGATAGGAAGAAAACAATGTGTTATAACCAAGCACAGCATCATCCTGCTTTAATCCCAACATAAGAGCTTGTGGTAGGAGGATTACTGTAATTTCAAGGCCAGTGTGGGCTACTTAATTCAAGGACATCCTGAGCTTACAAGGCAAGACCCTGACTCAAATTAAACAAATACATGAATGAATACACACAAAATAATAACTGTAAGGCATATTAAATGAGGAAAGTCTCAATTTTGAGTGTAGGGTCAAGCTGAGTCCTATCCTCTTTGCCCCAGGTGGGCTGTGACGGACAGTCTTGGCTTCAACTTGACTGGATCTGCAATTACCTGAAATGAGAGAGACTTTCTTGATTGTATCATTTGAAGCTGGAAGACCCACCCTGAACATGGGTATTACTTTCTGATGGCAGCCATGGCACAGGGAGCTTTATGCCTGCTTGCCTTCTCTCTCACTGGTGAGTTCATCTTTCTGCTGTGTCATTTGCCTGATAGAACAGCTTCTTCAGATTCCAATATAGACTGGAGACTAGCAGATCTCTAGAAAACCTCCAGGCCTTCAGTTCCAGATTAGGAATTCTTTAATATCCTCATGGACTATATAATTACAGGATTATTAACCTCTCTGTTGTGGGGAAGCTAATCTGATAAATCCATATATACATTTATGTATATATACATACACATATATTCATATCCTCAGTTCTGTTTCTTTAGAGAACTCTGACTAATACATGGTTTGACCAAATTATTTATATCAGAATTCCAATTTACTATCAGTGAGACAGTCTGAGTACTTCCTGCCCAGGGAATCAATGTGAAATTAGATTTATTGAATGTGATAGAACATTGCTCAAGGCCCTTGTAGCGGGTGCCTTCTGGCTGCTAGCTGGTATTCCCAGAGGCAGTGCCACTCCATGCTGGCTTCCCAGGAGGGTCTCGCAGGGATGTCTGTGGCTGCAAGGCTCTTCTGAGGCTTCACCTGGTTCCTAACCCTTTGGAATTCTGGTTTACTGTAAGCACAGTGTTCCTTATACAGACTGCATCAGGAACACTGCGTTTTGTGGCCTTTACCTCTGCCTCACCATAGTCATTTCTGTACGCTCCCAGAGTTTTCAATTCATGTTTCATTTGGTGTGTGGATTTGAGGTATGCTTGTATGCTTATTCCATCCAGGAGCCAGAGAAATCCAGCTCAGACCACTCATCTGCCTCACCATGCTGCACTCCTCTGCCTTCCTTTCTCTGTCCTCTTCTGGGCACATGAGCCACAACAAACTTCTACCTTATGTAGCGTCTTGCTAGTTGTTGGGTCTCAGTAAGAAGGGTACGATCTAATGGGGGTCCTCTCTAAGCATGCCTCCTGGATACCTCACTGGGTTTCTTTTTCCACACTGGAGGAGGACAAAGACTTTCAGGTGATAGGGAATAACAGTGTGGCAGGACCCATGGGGATGGTTTCATGTCCCTTCAGCCTCCCTAGCAATGGCATTAAAGGGTGGGAGTTAAAGAATTATGGTATATGCATATTCTTGGAAATGTTTGATTGTGTTAGCAGGTTGACTCTGCTGCAAGATCATCATGGCTAGCTTTTAGCCGAGGCTCTTCCTGCAGCCCTTCAGCACCTCCAGACACTGACGCACTCATTATAGACAGGATTTTTTAAATGATAGTTTGTTTTATAGATCAAAAAGATGTATTAGCAGATTTCCACAGGGCAGGGCCTTAATGAATTACTCATCATGAAAAATGTAGCCATTCCCGCCCCCTTTGAAAGGTCTTAGAAATGTCTGTCCTTGGCTTTTGCCCATCAGGTATTTCAAACTTTGTTTTCCTGTTTTCCTTCCAAATATGGAGTAGTTTTCTTTTTAGCTAATGGTTTAAACTCATGAAATGGAGTATAAAATATTCTAATAATATTATAAAATATG
Organism: Nannospalax galili; assembly: GCF_000622305.1. Taxonomy (NCBI): domain Eukaryota; kingdom Metazoa; phylum Chordata; class Mammalia; order Rodentia; family Spalacidae; genus Nannospalax; species Nannospalax galili. The sequence goes on from NW_008355795.1 coordinate 1,333,432, forward strand.
TTAAATAATACGGTATGTGTAATATGTAAATTGTGTATAATAATATAGATGTTAGTGCTGTATTAGAAAAGAGGCAACTGTCTACTCCTTGCTGCATCTGATTTCATTATTTAGGGTAGCTGCTGTTATTAGCTGGGCATCTAGATTCACTGAGCTGTTTCCATTCATAAGACGTATACTCTGAAATTTAAGAGTGATGGTTTAACTTCCCACTACATTAAATACAATTTAAAAAACCC
>NW_008355795.1:1334477-1334736 GCF_000622305.1 Nannospalax galili
AAATATCTGCCTGCCTCTGCCTCCCAAGTGCTGGGACCAAAGGCGTGCACCACCATGCCCGGCCCTCTTTCTTTTTTTTAATTGAGATTTTTGCTATTCTAACGTTCACCTCTTTGAAGAGGTAACCCTAAAATCTTTTAAGAATTAGATAAGAGCTCCCAAATTCTTTTGACATTTTTGGCCTTGGGAACAGAGTATGTTGCTAACAGGCCCAAGGAATTTGTGACTTTTAGCCAAGAAACTGGCTACTTTTCTTTGG
>NW_008355795.1:1334825-1339644 GCF_000622305.1 Nannospalax galili
TTATGTTCCTTTCAACAGTATTCACAATTTGCCTCAAACTCATGCTCCTCTCTCCTCATCCCCACTAGTGTCATGTCCAGTTTTGGACTCGTCTTTCAACTCAGAAATATATCCTGGGCCTCTTTTTGTAATGTGTATGGGCTCCAGTGGGGGCTCAGGGAGGGTGCCAGCAGAGACAGTAGTATAAGATGATTAATATGGTTTGAGATGTTCTGTATGAGATACACAAAAATTCAATTAAAACAAATTTAAAAAGAAAATAAATAAATCTTAATGTTTACATACTCTTTTCTTTTTACAATTTTTTGTGTTTTCAACAAAAACAAGTATAAATGATTAAGACATAATACATTTTTAAAATCCATCAGAATTTAAAAAATATTTCATTACTATTATTTTATATGTATGAGTATATTCCTTGCATGTGTGTGTCTAGATGCATCCATGTCATTCAATGTCCATGGATGTCAGAAGAGGGCACTGGATCACCTGATACTGGAGCTACAGGCAGTTGTTGGTCACCATGTGGGTGCTGGGAACCAAACTGGGTCCTCTTCAAGAGCAGTCAGTACTTTTAGCCACTGAGCCATCTCTCCAACTCACCACCCCCTGCCCGCTGTCCATCAAAGTTTTTTAAATTTAAAACTGCTTTCTTGGGACAATAAGATGTCTCAGTGAGCAGGGGTCCTTGCCACTATGCTTGCTAACCCGAGTTTGATCTGTAGGACGCACGTGGAAGAAGGAGAGACCGACTCACATGGGCTGTCCTCTGATGTCCACAAATGCAGCATGGTACATGTGTACACACACACCACACATACCACACACACATACACCACACACATCCTCTATTCTTTTAACATGCTCCCAATATAAGAATGCTTCAAATTTTAAATACATAATAAGGATTTTCATTAATAGAATATAAATATTGTTCATAACCATGCAAGATAGACTATCCTTATTTCTTTCTAGCATTAAATTTTTTTTCCAAGACTTAATAATTGTTCTATTTACTTGCATTCCTGAACTACCTGGTCAGTATTTCCTAAATTCACTGCGGTTCAATGCATTCTCTCTCAAGTGCAGTGAGACCAGCTTTATTAACTCATCAATTCCCACCCTCCCTGTAGAGTGTTCTGCCTGTGGCTCCAGTCAAGAGGCTGCTTTTCATCCCTGTTGTCTAAAGCTGCCCTGTGCTTTCTGGTCGCCTTTCCATGGATTCCTCTCCCTACACCAGCCAGATCTTCTTCTGTGGCTTTATGGCTCGTCAGCTACCATCATCATAGCAAAGACCACCTGAAAATTAGCTTCTTGAGACCTGAGGTCTGAATCTGTATTTGTTTTTTAAGCACATTTCATTGCTTGTTTATGTAGTTTCATGATGCTGTTTTGAAAACAAATGTTGTCATTTTTACATCTCTTCTGTGATGTCTGAAACCATGGTGACGATTGGTAGTCTTTCAGATGTAACTTTATTTTTTCTCTGAGGAAGTTATAGATTTTGTTTTTTATTAGTGTTGTGACAATTATGATTCTTCACCCTCATATAAGTCCTTGAAAATTTATTTTTGGAAGACAAATGGGCCCCTTCAATGGAGAGTCTCATGTCTTTAAGAAATGTTTTTATGCTGTGTTCTGAACATTCTCATTCAGTGCTTCTGGAGGTATTTCATGTATGAGCACGTCTTCATCAAGTGTCCAAACTCCTGTACGTTTGTGTTTCTATTCTTGCCCTTTGTTCATCTTTTTCTTCTTATGTTTAACTTTATTTCGTATTTATTCAGAAAAATAACTTAAATTGAAATTTTAAAAAAGTTAAACTAGTATATGACTCCTTAGTGAATATTCTCTTTTTTCTAATTCAGTCTTCTTTATGACATTCTGTCTTTGTGACTGCATTATAATCTTCTGTCTAAGTGAGAACGATTAACATTTTTTTATTTCTATTGACTCTTTTTGTCACATGAACTTATATTGTCTGATTTATTTCACTCCCTTCCTTTTTTCAAGTCGGTGGTATACTACAATCTTTGGGGCCACTTCTTCAAAAAGGAATAAGTAGAAAAATGCCCATGGACCCTGTCACCTGTGAGGTAACGCCTTTGTGAGCATGGTTGTCTGTGGTAAGCACTTAGATCTCGTGCAGCTGGCCGTGTATGTCTTCTCTGTGCATTCCACTGTAGGCGTGTTTTCTACAGAAAGGAAAAGTCTTTGGCCGCTTTACCGTCCGCGGGTGCAATTCTTTCTGGGAATGATGGAAAATGGCCCGAGGCTGCAGAACACGGAGTCCTGAGCCCTGTCTGTGTGTGTCTTGCTTATTTTAGTATTGGATGGTTTCCTCATCTGCTTGAGTTCAGTATAGAGACAGGGTTAATGTTCCTGAAAAGCCATCAGGGCCCTCTATTTCTCACTCTTTGTTCATCCCCTTCTATGACAGTCTTTGGAAGCCCTCACGTCCTTCCTGATTTGGAGGGTCCTTCCGTGCCTCTTTCTGAAGCCGGTTACTTTTCTCTAAACCTGGCACTGTCAGTCCACTGGACTCAGCCCCAACCTCCATTTTTTGTAACTATTTAGTAATTCCATCTTTTCAACCCTGTTAGATTGTTTTTCAGGTTTCATAAATGTTTCTGCCTTTCAGTAACATAGCTTTTGGTTCTTTCTGTCATCACACTCTAGTTGGAAAGAGTAAAGGGAGTCATTTTCAATCTATTATTATGAAATTGAAAATGGGCAGCAAATTCTTAATATCCCTGCAAAAAAAACCTTTATCTTCACTGAACTGAACCCTATTTTCAAAATCGTGTGAAGTCAATTCAAGGCTTTGCTGATGAGAAGCGTTTCAAGCCTAAACTCTGCCAACCCTCTGCCCCTGTTGACTTCTCCCCATATAATACTGAGACACAATGTTCAAAATGCTGGCTGAAACCAATTATCTCACAAGTTCCAGATTTCACTGATTTTTAAACTTTATTTTGCAAGAGAAAATGAAGGAATTCTTTAAAGCCCATAATCTTAGGCAGTTACAACAAAATGCTCTCAAATTAATTGGTTTAATTTTACCCCTCCTCTGTCTATCAAGTGTCATAATTTCCTGCTATGCTTTGATCTGTTCCTTAAAGGGTATTCTTTCTTTCTTTGCTTGAGACAGGGTCCCCGTACCCTAAGTTGGCCTCTAACTCATTCTGTAGCCAGGACTGGCCTTGAACTTCTGATCCTGCCATGTCTACCCCTCCTACCGCTGTGGTCACCGGCGTGTGACACCACAGCTAAAAGATGCAATTCTTGCTTCCTTATTTCATAGTTTCCTTTGAGACAAAATAATGTCCGCGAGTGCACAGTATTTCATCGAAAGATCCTACAGGACACACCACATCTCAGTTCTCTTTTGTGCCCTAGAACATGGCCTCACACACCTATTAATTTATAAGGAAAGTTCTGCAGCACAGTCTGGTGATGCCCACACCCTCAGGAAAGAAAAATGCCTCAATAATGACGAGTTCATAGGGAGGTACTCTGGATTTCAGAACAATGATCTCCAGGAGTAATTTTAATATTTTCTCAGATTCTCTGTCAAGAATAACAGGAGTGACATCAGGAAAAGTTGTCTTGCCTTTGACTCCATCGTTTCTAGGGCCTGTGTGACTGATCCCTGGAGGGCTGAAAGAGCTGGCACTTGAAGCCTGGAAGGCCTGGCTCTCATGGCTCCTTGTCGCCCCTGTGTTGGGATCCCATGTACTGTCTGGTCTCCATGCAGTATGTGTTTCTTACGTCACAGCGACAGCTGTAGAAATATGAGAGTCAGAAGCTGCACCATCTTCCCTGACTTAGATTCAGAAGCCATTTGCCGTCACTCCTGCAGAGCTCTGTTGGTAAGAGGCACAGCTGGGTCAAAGGAGAGAAAAATCCATCTCTACCACTTCTTGTGGTGTGTCCATGCCGCAGTATGGAGCCATGTGTGTGTGTGTATATATATATATATATATATATAATTATTAGGATAAAAGCTGCTAAAGAGAAGAGATTTTGGCAAATAGCAAGGGAAGCCAACATGAGCCACATGTAGCTGTGTAAGCAGAATACATCATCAGACCAATCCACATAACCAGCTGACCGCAGGAACTCAATCAAACTGAAATGTTTTTTTCTTCTTTGTAACCTTCATGATGTTTACAAGACTAACATCATATTTTTCAAATAACACGTACTCTGAAGGCCCTGTGCTTTCACTGTGCAGGCTCTGGCCTGAGCTCCTCCTCCATACACTAGTGCTAGATCCTTCAAAGGAAACTTCCATGCCAGCCCCTCAGAGAGGCCATGCCTGTGCTGAGCTCACCAGTTGCTGTCACTCATCCCTCTCTGATTGGTGTCGTGCAGCTATTTCAACTTGTAGTCACATCTGCATCACTATGATGGGACGTTTATAGACCCATCTCTTCCAGGAGTCGGTGTGCCCTCCAGAGGGAGAAGTCTCAAGGCCGCTCATTAAGTTTTCTTACAAGGCTTTGGTTTCAACTCACTAATCCTGTAAATACATCCACATTATATAAAACACATGTATTTTACAATTGATGAGTATTTCTAATTCTAATTTAAGTATGATTTCTGTGAATGAAGTAGGTTAGAGGTAGACAGGATACAGCAAATGGGGAGATTCAGAATCCAAGAAGAGGGAGGATATTTTCCAATTGATACTAGTATCAGCAAGATTGATAGTGTATTCAAAGCAAAGTGAAACAGAGCTTCCTGTGGGACATGGCATGCAGACCTGTGATCTTAGCATTCAGGAGCCTGGGGCAGGAGGACGATCATTTCAAGG
>NW_008355795.1:1340415-1347922 GCF_000622305.1 Nannospalax galili
CAAGTTATGCTTTAAAATTGGAGTCTACAACTGCATTTTGACACAAATAAATTGCTGATCTGAGAAAAAATAGTTGTCCATCTCCTACATGTCCTTTGTTTTTAATAGAAAGAAGCATTTTTCTAATTAGGTATAAAAAACAATGAAGACTTGAATAGGTGATTTTCTATTAAAAATAGACATTTCCTTACGAAAAACAGAGGAAATGAAGTTAGGAAGGGGTGAACAAGAGAGTCTGGGAGAAGTGGGAGGAGGAGGCGGATGCATCAGAGTGCACCGTATACATGTATGACATTCTGAAAGATAGCTTTCATTACATAAATAAAAGATAATTTAAAACACTATAAAGAAGAAATATACATTTCCCGTGCTGATTACTTAAATCTCCTTTAGTTTTGGCCTTCTTTTTAAAATTCTTAAATTTTATTCATTTTTGTTTTATATGTATGAGTGTTATGGGTGCATGTATGTAAATGCATTTGGAAATGCAGTGCCTGCAGAGGTCAGAAGAGGGTGTCAGATTCCCCTGAAAATGGAGTTATGGACAATTGTTAGCTGTCATCTAGGTGCTTGGAATCAAACCCAGCTCCTCTGCAAGAGCAGTCAGTGCTCTTAACCATTTGGCCATCTCTCCAGTCTCAATTTTTGTTATTATTTTTGAAACAGTATCCCATTTTATTCATTCTGTGGCTCAGGCTGGCCTTGAACTTGCAGTGGAACACCTCCCCCGAACCCAGACCGAGGTCTTGGAGAACAAGCATAAGCCACCATGCCTGACTCATGGAACACTTTAGAATACAAAATAACTCTCCGAACCCAGACTGAGGTCTTGGAGAACAGGCATAAGCCACCATGCCTGACTCATGGAACACTTTAGAATACAAAATAACTCTTGGCTAAAATACTTCATTGTTTTACATTTTTTAAGATCAATGTAAGGGCCATATAAATGTCGATCAACTGAGTATTTAATTGAGTATTTTAACCTGTTCTGTGAAGGCTTAAAGTAGGTCAGGTATGTCTTCCCTGAGGTAGAAGAACTACCATGGTTGCAAATTTTAAAGTGTTAGAGTATTTGTGTCTAGGATCTAAAAAATAATGTACATGCACAATAATCTTTATAGGGTAAGCAATTACTGATATTGTGATTTTGTAGATGAGAACTGCAGCGTGGGAAGCTTGAGGAAGCCTCATGGTGGAAGAAGAGAAGAAGCTCCAGGCTACATCGCGGGACAGAAGCACTACACACCAGATACATGCACAATAATCTTATAGGGTAAGCAATTATTGATATTGTGATTTTGTAGATGAAAACTGCAGCGTGGGAAGCTTGAGGAAGCCTCAGGGTGGAAGAAGAGAAGAAGCTCCAGGCTACATCGCGGGACAGAAGCACTACACACCAGAAACAGACGTCAGCCATCGCCTCGCAGCCTCTGCACACACAGGAGACAAGAGACCGCATCAACATTTGCTGACATATGTGACTCAACATTTCCACTATCAGACACATCCTATTGCATTCTAGGAACATGTCCAACGAGCAGCTGTCTCTGTCTTTTTTGTATTTCCTTTCTTCCTGTCCCATGGTATTACTGGGTTTCTTTTGAATTTTGAAATGTGTTCATATCACAGGTGAGTGAATTAAGCCCTGTTAGGGTCACAGTCACGCTCCTGTATCGGCACAGACGGGATAGATGGATGAAGAATCACTAACATGTCACCAAGTGCAGACTCATTGTTTTCAGTTAGCCTGCATCCTGCAACAGGCCAACAGACCTCTCATACTAAGGTGCTTGTGTATTAGTGAAAATAATTTCCCAGACTCCCATCCCCCGAAGTGTTATACAACCCTCCTGGGCAGAGTTCCAGACAGAACTCTTCCCTAGACAGCCCTGTGAATCTCCACAGTATGGGAAATACAACTAAAACTCTCGGCCTCAGAGTTACTCTCACTTTCCGTAAATTAAACATATTTCTGTGTTCCTCAGGCAAGGGTTTCATACAACAGAAAGATCAAATTTTGGGTTTCTCAATCTATTTTAAAATAAATTGATAAAAGCATTTTAGTACATCTACTATTAGCTGTTTGGGGTGTTAATTCCCTGAATTTTTCATAAAGTTTTAATATTTGGACAACACACATGAGTACTTTGGGAACACATTTCCCATCATGTCACTGAATTAAACTGACTAGGAGATAAACTGGGGAAAAGGCACACACTTTTGGTACATGCATCAGGAAATTGCTTATAATGACTCATGAAGCAAGAACCTGCATCTGCCTTCTTCTGAAGGGGGACATGATAGAGAAGGTAAAGGTCGCCAGAGGAACCCAGCGTGTAATGGCCTGGGACAAAGTGCGTTTGGACCACGGAACAGACAATGTCTTAGCAATGATGCTATTGGACATAGTTTACATTTATGTATTGGCATAGGACACAAGTCTCTCCAGATGTGTGGACTGATGTCAGCTTTTCTTCTTCCGACATTCAACCTTCTATGGTTAACAAGTTCCTTCAGAAGGTGTTCCTTCTTTAACCCATGTAGTCATGGTAAGAAACTTTGCAGAAAGAAGGCTCTCACTGTGCCGAGGAAGGGAGAGGCAGGGAAGGTCAGAAGGGTCTTGGATCGCGGCCTTCCTCTAAGGCTCACCTACTTTCCTTTAGATCAGATCATTCCACGTGCCTTTGCTGTGGACGTCCTATTCCCGGGAGTCAGTATTGCTTCACTAGGCTCATCCTTATCTTGAGAATCTGTATTAACTCATGCATTCCTTGGGAGCCAAAGAAAAGAAGTTATTCCGTGTTGGCAGATGAAAACATTATCCTGTTTTCCTTAAGACTAGGGGAGGTTTCCCAGTTGGCTTTATCATTACAGAATGCATTCTTTCATTTTTAATACTTCACAAGATCTTATGAAACACAATGTTTTAGAAATGGTATTAAGTCATTCTCTTTGAAGCAACAACTGGCTTACTTTTCATCTTATGCATTTGGGACCATAAAACCTGTGTGTACACTTAGTATCTCCAAAGACTCTGCAGGTGTTATAGTACCAAAGCTTAACAGACAAAATGTATTCATCTTTTTCAGAAGACAAAACAAATGTATTTAAAATTATTTGGGGATGATAAACATTTTTTATACTGTCAAGATATAAGGTAATTAAGGTGAGGTGATTTCTGAGGTTTTGACAGTGAGGAGTGATACATGTAATAAAATATTGCTGGACAAAGAGCTCGGTTTACTTTGCAAAAACGTTTTGATATTCATAAATTTAAAAATTCCTCTCTTTATCAACCAAAAGCACACAGAAGTTAGAATTTGAAATTTAATTATCAGCAAGATCTATTAAAGAATCAGCCCATAGTCCATGCACAGTACACAGGTGCTCTCAGAAGTCTATGAGTACAATATCCAGGAGAACATCAGAGTCTCTCTGAGTAGTCCATTAGTCAACACTGCATGTCCAGATCAGGGAAGACATTTTAACAAAGACTTTTAAGATTTAAAATTATATAAAATGATGTTTATTTTTATGGTCATGCTATTCAAGATAAGATTACTTTAGCATCAGGGGAAACTGTAGACAAAACAGAAAGATAAATTTTGTTTGAGACAGGATCTCCCTGTAGCCCCAGCTGTCCTGGGACTAACTATGTAGACCAGGGTGGTCTTGATCCCACAGAGACCCACCTGCTTCTGCCTCCCGAGTGCTGGATTTAAAGGCTGTCAACCACTCACCACACCTGGCCTCAGAAAATTATTCTTGATCTCATCATCTGAACCTGGACACTTTCCTTTCTTCTTAGTTCTGAACATCTCCCAAGTAAGAATTCTATCAATCATATCCCAGACTTCATTGATTCTTGAAGTCTTACCATTCCAGTGGCTATTTTATCGGTGACCCCCAAGTACTTCTTTTTAGGAAGACTTAAAGCAAACTCATGCTCCTTTCTACGGTTAAAATCAGGAACAGTGCAGGAACATGGACATCTGGAGAGGTGACCGAGTACATATGAGGACCAGTGACTTGTTTCATGATGATTCTTCAGTTTGAAAGAGCTGGGTGAATCGACTACATGTGACACATTGCCTCAAGGGCACATGGGACTCTGGCAGTCTCTACCCTTGGACCCTTGGATTGGAGGATGTAGCCTTGAAGTTCCCTTAATGTTTCAGAAACCCTTAAAATACACCAGTGACTACTGGACACGTCATAACAGAAGCTTTGAGAGTTCTGTAGAATCTTGTAGAAAGCACTGGATAATGAAATCAAATGAAGACATTCTTTGAGCTGAGATTTTACAAAACCTGAGACTCAGGGTTGGGGTGGAATCACATGCTGAATGAACACTTGCCTAGATTTCTCAAGATCCTGTGTCATCTCTAGTACTGAAAACCTTATATATGCACATATATACGTGTGTGTGTGTGTGTGTGCATTTGTATATATGGCGCTGAATGTTCCCTTTATTGAAGTTCCGTAGCCATTTCATAGGACCGTGTCTTTCACTAGCTAGCCTGACTGCCAGGTGTTCTACTAGCCTTTCCTCTGTGCTCCATTGCTCTTGTCTTACCCTCTGCTTCCATCATTTCTGCTGCTCATTTTTCTAACCACTGACCATAATGCAGCATTTAAATAGATTTTATTATTTTTATTTTTTGTGTGTGAATGTATTGCCTGTATAAGTATACCTGTGTTGTACAATGCTCTCAGAGGTCAGAAGAGTATGTCAGATCTCCTGGAACTGGAGTTACAGATTGTTGTAAGTCACCATGTGGGTGCTGAGAATTGAACCTCAGTCCTCTATAAGAACAGTCAGTGCTCTTAACCACTGAGCCATCTCTCCAGCTCTCTGCATGTTTATTTTATTTCTGTTTATAAAACTATGGTTTGGAATTTCCAGTATATAATCAAAGCTCAGGTTTGCAGCAGAAAACCACAGACTTTCTTGGGTCGCAGACCTAACTGAACCCTCTTTTTTCAGATGATTTTTTGCTCACTAAGTCATGAATACAGTGAACTCAGCTAAGTTAGCACAGAGCCTTTGCTTTGTGGTTGGGGAGTAAATGAAGGAGCCCAATTTATCTACTACGCTTGTACATCCTGCTTTGGTCACAATAAGCTTGACTAGGCAACCCTAAAACGTTTCTGACAAATGCCCCCTTTGCTTGTTGGTCATTGGGTCTGTTTCTATTGTTATTTTCTTCAAAATTGAGTATTTTCTTAGGATATTAGGCTGATGGGAACTGTAGAAAACTAAGTGCTGTGGGATTTCTATTTTGATTCCTCTCATGTCATTGTATGCCTGTGTGTGAGTGTGTGTGTTTGCGTCAGTGTGTGTGAGTGTGTGACTGTGTGAGTGTGTGTGTGAGAGAGTGAGAGAGTATGTGTGTGTGTGTGTGTGTCTGTGTCTGTCTGTGTCTTTGTCTGTGTGTCTGTGTATCTTTGTATCTGTTTGTGGGTATGTGCACAGGTGCCCTGGGCAGACAGAAGAAGGCACTTGAATCTCTTGTACCTGGAGTCATAGATGGTTGTGAGCTACCCACAGTGGATGCTGGAAAGCTAACTCTAATACCCTGCAAGAGCACTCTTAACCACTGAGCATCTCTACAGCCCCTTATTAGGTGTTTATGATCTGAGTTTCATGGGTTAATTGAATATGAATGGGCTCTGAGGTGATCTCTCAGTGTCGGCTGATCCCAGTGCTCCCTGACAGAGAGTAGTGGATGAGAGCTGTGGTGCTCTGACGGGCAGCCACCTTCCTGGCCATGAGGCTTACACTTTGAGTCTGTGATCCATTCCAACATACCCTTCACAGTGCCATTTTAATCTAAGTTTTATTTTCACCTCTCTAATCAGGTCATTTAAAAATGTTTATTCCTTGATGAGAACATCTTAAAAGATTTAGAAAAAGATCATTTTGGGGTTATAGATTGCTGGACAATATAACTTTGGCTTTATGACTGGTGGCCAGGATATCAGTCTTGCAAACTGCTGGGCTTTGACTGAGCTTGATTCCTGTGAATCCTCCTGGAAGTTCAGGTGACCTTGTGCAAAAACATGGAGGCTCACAGCCTAGAGCCCCAGCGATGATGGATGCACTTTTCCAGGTAATTCTATGTTAATATGATTCAATGTAATGCTCAAAGTTGAAGAATAAAAGCTTAATAGTCCCCTTAAAAGCTTTGTGACTTGTGTTTTCAGTGTAAGACAGTCAATTATCTAGACACAAAAAATGAATTTATTCATGGTGATTAGTTTCTTTCTTTTCAATAAATAAGCGACCCTCCTTCTGAGTGACCTGTTTGATGTTACTTGAGCACATGAAAATATCACTATTTCCTTCTCTGAGAAAAGGTCAGTTACTCACAACTTCCCTTTCTCTAAAATGTCTTTCAGACTTCATTTATACAGCAAAAAGTCAAGTGGGGATTTGGCTTACTGGGTTTATTGAATTAATAGCTACACAGCCGAAGAAGATAATTCACAAGTTAAATGTTCATGTTTTTGTCAACTTCGTTTTTGTGCTGTCCTGTTTACTCCTGTCCATATTCGATTATGCAAATAAATGTTGGACTTCTGGGCAGAAACTAGCTCCAGGCCTTTGAGTCCCTTTGGAGATTCCTCAGGCCTGTGTTCTCCTGCCGGTCAGTTTCTGCTGTCTGCTCATCTACTTGTCACAAGGCTTCTTCCCTGTGCTTGCTGCTTTGCTTTGTGTGTGACTATCAAACTCAGAGCAGTGAGGTGTCTTACCAGGTACAGGTACTTGTTGCCAAGCCTGGAGACCTGAGTTCTATCCCAGGACCCTCAATGGTGGAAGGAGAGAACTAATTCTTGAAAATCATCCTGTGACCATCACACCATTTCAATGCCATGCCCCCAACAACACACAGGATGAATAAATAATGTGAAAGACATTTAAAAGCTCAGCATACCAGGTTTCCACAAAGTTCTGTTGGATGCTGGCTGGTATCAAACTTTATTTATTTAGCATTATGTATTAGGGTGGTGAAGGTGTCTGCAATTTTGAGTGCAAAAAGTGATTAAGATGCTGCAGGTGTTCATTCATTAAGATCATTAAAGTGTTCATCACGTTTGAATACTTTTTCTGTAATGGTCTCTTATATACTGTTACATTTATTCTTAAGTGATACAAGTGTACTTTTAAGTTTATAGTCTAGTATTGAATGCTGGCACATGACTGAAATCCAAACTCTCAGATGCCAAGTGAGGGTAATCCAAGCTCAAGACCAGCCTCTGCTATGTGATGAGAACCTTTCTCAAAAACATGAATGAAAACGACATGATTTAATATGTATATTAATAACGAAATTTAATGCAATATATTTCCTTCTCCATGTATTTTAATATGGCAATGAATTGCGCTGATCTTACAAACAAGAGAACAGGTTTATTTTCCCTACTCTTAGAAACATCTTGTGTAGTTCAAAATTCCCAATTCCTTCACTGTTCAGTAAAAAGCAATGTTTGTGAAACTACT
>NW_008355795.1:1347962-1349032 GCF_000622305.1 Nannospalax galili
GTTTTGACTTCCTTAATGTTCAGAGATTCATTTAATTTCTTACAGAGAGCTAACCTTACTGAGTCAGCATTGGTACAGTATAATCTTTTAAGCTGTCTCTATTTCCTTAAACTTTCAAATCTACTGTCCTAAAAATGCTTGTAAGTGGGGAATTATCCCTGTTGTTGAAGTTTTGAAATAAAAATGTAAGCGAGATGACCAAAGAGAGGCATGGGCATCAGTGCCTACGGGTCAGCAGGTCTGCCCTGGGTGCTTGACAGGAGGGTTTGCTCTCATTGAAGGATCAGTGCCAACATTCTGGGGGGGCTTGGAACAGAGAATCTGTAGTGCCCTGTCTGTCTTCTTTATGTACTCTGATAATTAACAGAAAGGGATCTGACAGGGCTACGCACGCTTACTTAATGAGTGCAACTCACGGCTTGGCTCGGTGTTACTCCTGGGATCCATGTATCTCACCCAGCTCAGATCTCCTTTATTCCACTTCTATCCGTCATTCTAAAAACTGCTATGTTGCGATTTCAAGACTCTGGATTTGTTAATTCTCTAACCAATGGTATTAGTTTCTTTTATTTCATCTTCTTTGTAAATATTTAGTCTTTATTTAATTTTATTTTTAATTGTTTGGTCTTTTTGAGACAGAGTCTTGCTGTAGCTAAAGCTCTCCTGGAACTCACTATGTAGATCAGGTTGGCAACTTTATCTCACAGAGATCTGCCTGCCTCTGCCTCTTGAGTGCTGGGATTAAAAGAATGCTCCACCATGCCTGGCTAGTCTTTATTTATAATTTCTTAAGATCTAACCTCACTGTTTCCAACTTCCCTACTCCATAAACATTTGAGAGTTTACATTTCCTTCTAAGGAATATATTAGTTGCATGCTCAAATTTCAGTGTTTTTAAATATTATATTCAATATATTTTTCTCATTAATGAATTTTTCTATAGCTTGGAAATAATTATTATTTATTTTACAAATCTCTCAATATCCTATATTGAATGTTTAATCAAAGGTTAAGGTGATTGCAAGTTGTTAGAGAAAATATGAAGAATCATTTTTTTCTAACACATTCCA
>NW_008355795.1:1349066-1355358 GCF_000622305.1 Nannospalax galili
GGTGGGTGTGGGTGTGGGTGTTTGTATATGTTTAGCTCTATTTAAGGCATTGTACAGAAGGAAACATCTCTTATACTTTTATTTAATACTATTTATGGAAAGTAATTGTGAAATTTAAGCAGTTGTAAGCCAGATGATCATCTGAGCATGATAGCACATGCCTTAAACCCAACTCTTGGGAGACAGAGGCAGGTGGATCTTTGTGAGTTCAAGGATATTCTGGTCTACATAGTGAGTTACAGGTCAGCTGGGGCTACAGGGAGGGAGTATTTCAGTGTTTTTAAATATTATATTCAATATATTTTTCTCATTAATGAATTTTTCTATAGCTTGGAAATAATTATTATTTATTTTACAAATCTCTCAATATCCTATATTGAATGTTTAATCAAAGGTTAAGGTGATTGCAAGTTGTTAGAGAAAATATGAAGAATCATTTTTTTCTAACACATTCCAACCTTCATTAATGGGTAATGTATTTGTGCGTGTATGATCTGTGGATGGGTGGGTGTGGGTGTGGGTGTTTGTATATGTTTAGCTGTATTTAAGGCATTGTACAGAAGGAAACATCTCTTATATTTTTATTTAATACTATTTATGGAAAGTAATTGTGAAATCTAAGCAGTTGTAAGTCAGGTGATCATCTGAGCATGATGGCACATGCCTTAAACCCAACACTTGGGACACAGAGGCAGGTTCAAGGCCATTCTGGTCTACATAGTGAGTTACAGGTCAGCTGGGGCTACAGGGAGGGAGACCCTATCTCAGGAATACCAAAAAAAAGAAAGAAAAAAAAAGAAAAGAATAGGTGATTCTGTGAATCATGTGGTCAGGAGCCTGAGTCTACAGGATCATCTCAACCAGGAGTTCAAGGACAAACACTCAGGGTGAACCTGTGTCATACATAAAAAAATATTCCCTCTTGGAAGGTATAGCGTATTTTAAAATTTCCAAATTTGCTTCTGGAAGCATGCTGTTTTTATTACAGGAAGATGAGAGAAAATGAAAAGACATGCATATTCTACAGCAATTTAAACTGAAAATTAATGGTCAAGGACAAACACTCAGGGTGACCCTGTGTCATACAAAAAAAATATTCCCTCTTGGAAGGTATAGCATATTTTAAAATTTCCAAATTTGCTTCTGAAAGCATGCTGTTTTATTATAGGAAAATGAAAGAAAATGAAAAGACATGCATATTCTACAGCAATTTAAACTGAAAATTAATAATTTAAAAAACTCAATCTTATCTTTTAGTTAAACAATGAAACAAATTTGACAGAAAAGTTTTGAGATCAATACACAGTCTGCAGGCAGCTGACAGAGACAAAGGCTTCACTAATGTTGAAATGTTGATATTAAAGAGAAGATAACTAAGAGATTTGAATAATATATATCTGTAGTTAACAAGACAAGCAACATAACTTGAAAGGAAAGTTTAATATGTCATTTTAAACTTTGAAATACAGATGACAGAAAAGAATCCCAACCCTTTAAAAGCCTGTAGGACAGTGAAAAGTATTGGTTCACCACTATGCTGCTGGTGGTCAATGAGTTTTAAATAAAAATAAAAATAAATGAAAGAATACCAAGACATTTTCTGAGCACAGTCTGAGAGGTGGACTTCACGGTCAAGGTTTATGTCTTCTTACAATGTTCTTTGTGTCTCACAGCTGTGCGTTAAGCCTACTTCATGGCTCTGTGTGTTTAGACATGTGATCCCTCTCCCGGCTGGCTGACCATTTTTCTAACAATGGTTAACGCAGTGCTTGTATAAGAGCTTGAGGCCAGCAGCGGAATACGAATGCCATCTTGCTCCTGAGGAGGGGGCCATGGCCTGATGTTCAGTCTTAATTTTGCCAGTGGCTCAAGGCTGATTTTCCCTGAACATTTTCAGCACTCTGCACCATTAAGGTGCACTCATTTCTAATCATTCTGCATATTTTGGCATAATAATTTTAGTATATTTTAGATAAAATCTGAAAAAAGTGTGGATCCATTCATGGTAAAATAAGCAAAAATTAAAATGACAAAAGATGCACTTAAACACTAATTTATGGATTAAAGTGCACTGAGGGGTGATTGTCTGGCGTGCGCAGGGCTCTTGGGTTAATATTTGGAATGAACATTATGGTATCTGATTAAAAATTTATTTAAATATTTTAAATAAACAAAACAACAAATACTCAAAACATGGGTTCTAAGCTGGGTGCAGGTAACAGACTTTTTCAGCTCTCTTAGTTGGGCAAATATATTTACTTTGGGCTCCTAGGAGAGTAAAAAAGAAACCAGATTCCTGATTAAAGATGAAGATGTCTGCTCATAAATACTCAGCAAAGGTGTCTTAATCCTCCTGAGTGAATATCAAGGCAGAGCCATGGGGAGGACCTAGTATGCAGTCAGCATCAGGGATAGATGCCACTTCCGATACGCCAGGCTATCCCTCGTGCGTGGCTATCATTTCATTAAATCTTTGGCGCATCTGTGGCATAGATGCTATTATCTCTGTGTTCCAGGTGGAAAGCTTGAGGATCGAGTAAAGAAAGGTTCTTATTTCTCCAAAGTTGCCCAGCTAGTACGTGGTGGGACTAAGAACTGGCAAAGGCACTGCTGCTCGGGGTCCCGTTGGTCCTGCTGGTCGGATGTTGCACACGGTACATATCACACTCACTAAGGGACATAGCTTCTTTTCTGCTACTCACAGATCAAGAAATGAAGGTTCGGGCTGGGTAGGGTGGCCACGGCCTTAAATTCCAGAACCCAGGAGGCAAAGGAGGATGAATTTCTGTAAAATGAAGGACAGCCTGGTCTACAGAGCGAGTTAAAGGCCAGTTGGCCTGGAGAGATGGCTCAGCAGTTAAGATCACTGGCCGCTCTTACAGAGGACACAGGTTCAGTTCTCAGCACCCATGTAGTGGCTAGCAACCATCCTTACCTCCAGTTCTAGATGATCCACACCCTCATCTGATCTCCATAGGCATTGCCCACATGGGTACATTTATATACGTATAGGCAATGCACTCATAACACACAAAATAAAAACAAACAAAAGACTTCACACCTCTTGGTGACAAGTATTATTTATTATTCCCACTAGTCTCCTTCAGAGAGAAAACAGTTCACTCAGGGGCATATAAAGAGGTAAAAATAAAATTGCTGAATTTTGACCAAACATGAAAATATGCAATCAGACTTGATTACAAATGAGATAAATGTAGTCTATATATATATAAAGGTGCTTCCTCTCCTAAGTGATGAATAACAAGTCTATGCTTTTAGTTACTAGTCCACAAGTCTTGGTGTCAAAGGTAGATGTAAATAATCTGTTCTCTCAAATCCATCCTCTCTTTACAGATCAATGTCAAGTACAACCAGTGACCACACATTTTAACTTGTTTGGAAACCAAAAGCTCCACCTGGAGAAAGAGCAGACCATTGCTGGCAACAGTAAAATGATCAAGTTTACCCTCAGAACCAACAGTAGTGTATCCATATTGAAGTTCTGGAATGTTTGGCAGACAAAAATACCCACAGGAATAACCACCCCCTTGCCTAGTGGTAGATGTAAAGTGTCTGCCCTTTTTGAACATGTGGGGAGTGTTCCTGTCATGTACCCTCTTCTCACTCTGTCAACATGATATATTGTTCTAGACCCAATGTATCCTGAGTGGTCCTACTCTTTCAGTGGTTTCCATGTGGGGAGTGTTCCTGTCATGTACCCTCTTCTCACTCTGTCAACATCATATATTGTTCTAGACCCAATGTATCCTGAGTGGTCCTACTCTTTCAGTGGTTTCCATGTGGGGAGTGTTCCTGTCATGTACCCTCTTCTCACTCTGTCAACATCATATATTGTTCTAGACCCAATGTATCCTGAGTGGTCCTACTCTTTCAGTGGTTTCTGGGTTCCTAGTACCCGCCTTTAAAATAGCATACTTCTACCTGTCTGACATATATTTATTCTTCTAAACTTTGAAAAGTTAAAGGTTAAAAAAAAAGGCCAACTATAGTTCTACCTGTCTGACATATATTTATTTTTCTAAACTTTGAAAAGTTAAAGGTAAAAAAAAAAAAAAGGCCAACTGCAGTTTAAGTACACATGACACTGGCACTTGTAGAAAATCTCTTGTTGCTTGGCAACCGGAGGGTGCCTATTTGCCGAGCTCAGAGAGCTGCACAATGTGACTTGAGGATGGGTGAAGGGCAGCAGGAGGCCACGAGTCAGCTGAAAGGATCAGAACATGGAAACAGTATTCAAATAATATACAGTTCGGTGTGATTGTTCCTGAGAAGTAGTAGGAAGTAACCCTGCTCCTATTCTCGCTCCCCTTTGCAGATATAAGAAGACCTGGGGGTGTGCGGGGTGGTTTCAGAAGCACTACCGTCTCAGCTTTCCACCGGATTCTATGAAGGATAAACCTGTGCTGTCAGGAGCTGTCCTCGGTACTGAAATGGCGTGTGGCTAGCTGGAAAAGCCTTCACTGCCTCCTTGGTCAATGGCATGTCAGAGAAAGAGATGTGATTTGGGAAAGCCTCTCCATACTTAATAAAGATCACCATGGAAATGAACCACATGCTGATTTAATCAGCATATAACTTTCCTAATTACTACTTCTTTCTTCATGTCCATCTGTTTTTAAGAATTTAGTGAACCTGCTCCAGATGTTCGTGTAAATATAATAAGCCTGTTCCTACGTAAATATACCGTTTTTCACTGTATGTGTATCCCTGAAATTCATGCATACTGTTGTCTCTGTCTTGTCTTCAGTGACTTAAATTAAAAAAGAAAATGGAACCTTTTTTTAAAGCCCTATTAGCACAGCATCCTCCTCTCCCTCCCCTCCCCTCCGTCTCTTTTCTCTCTCCTTTTGCTTCTCCCTCTCTGTGTCTTTAATTCTTGTATATTTTGCTGGGTCTTCTTCTAAGCACAATACATAGCAAGAGATTCTCTCAGTGACGCAGTCTTGGTGGCATACTAGCTAACCAGATCTATTCCATTCCTGGTTTGATGGCATTTAAATCATCCCTCAGACAGGCAGATTAAGTACAGTCAACTCATGCCGAGAGGTGAAGCTGTGTCGTGATTCCTGCTCAGTATGAACAGATATACACACTCCTTCTTCTGTGGGGAACTGACTGTGTGTGGCTGAGCCATACTGATGGTGAAGGCTCTCTAGCTTTGTGTCTCTGACCACCACCCACCCTCGGGACTCTATAAATCTCACTTGATAAACAAGATGGCCTTCACATGGTATTTTCACACTGTTTTGCATAAGACATTAGTGGAATTGATCAAAATAAAAGATGATGGAATTGGTCAGTTGAAAGATTGCAAGAATCCAATTATGGAAAATTAAAGCCTTTTAAGAAGAAAGTGCATTTTAAAACACACCCTGTACAATAGACTTTAAAATGTGTCTCAACTAACAGTTTTATAGCAACTAAAATGTTTGAACCCAGCTGGTTGTGGATCTAGCAATCAAGTGGAATCTAAATTACAGTGTAATGTTGAAGAAGAATTCAATTTAAAGTGCATCAGATCAAAGGCAGTCTGCACAATGACTACTAATCCCCCAACAATCTCTCATTTTACCTGGCTTTCAGAAGTCAGTGAGTTAAATACTTTAATAAAGTTTAGGTGTAGAATATTTTCTAGATAGTAAAAAAAATATAGATCTGTGGACTTTTAATAAAAAGGAAGAATCACTGGTATAAAATAATAACAAAAATCAATTGAAAATGAAACTAAGGGTTAGTGTGAAAAAAGAGAGGCTGTCCCTTGTGACATCACCAAATGTAAGAAGAGAAGTCCACTTCAGCTTCATAAGACACTCAGCTTCTTAAATTTTATTTATTCATTTTCAAAAATTTTATGTGTATGAGTGTTTTGCTGCGTGTTTGTAAATGTGCCCATGCATGCACTGCCCCTGAAGGCCAGAAAAAGGCTTTGGATCCCCCTTGAACTGGAGTTATGGATGCCAGGTGTTGCTGGGAACCGAACACCTGTCCTCTAGAAGAGCAGCCGGTGCTCCTGGCTGAGGAGCACTGAGCCATCTCTCCAGCCTGGCTGAGCTTCTAGTCAGTGTCTCTAAAATGAACTGTGAATCACAGCAATCAGAGTCTTGGCCTGAAAGGTGACTGTGCCATCTAAGCTTAGGAAAGGGGGCTGGACTTTAATAATGTTTGCTTAAGTATTTCTTATTCTTTTATCTGTTCCCTAACTTTCCTTTCATTCTTCAATGGGTACAAAAATACATGAAATTATATGTAGGATAAATGCTCCCAGACAGTT
>NW_008355795.1:1355449-1357191 GCF_000622305.1 Nannospalax galili
CAAATATAAATATTAGAATATATTTTGTGTGCCCACTAAAGACATCTATATGCTAAGCTCTAGAGGATAAAACTTGTGAGTTCATTAGTTTCTTTGCTAACCTGACACTGAAGGTGGAACTTTGGCCACAAGCTTTGAAAAATGGAATACGTTTTCCAATTTGGAGACCCCGATGTAATGCGTAGAGACTAAAATCAAGGATGGCCAGACAAAGTCACCCAGGAAGGGACAGCAGAGACCAAAGACTTGTGAGGGGGTTTGAAACTTCATCTTTGAATGGAGGAAAGGGGGTACTCTTTCCAAACTTCTGTTACAAATAATGACAGGACAGACTTCAGAAAATGTATTTACTTCTGTTTGTAATTTGGTTTACAATGAATGTATACTTTCATTTATAAAATTCTTAACAAAATGCCTACTAGTTTTGAAAACCAGAGGGAACCATATAGGCCCAACAACCTACTGACTAATTATACGTACAACCAGATCAAGGAGTATAATATGTCTAGGTAAGGTTTATCTGAGAACAACTGACCATTGCCCAAGATTTTTCAATATGACACACAGTAATTAAAAATACCAGACTGTTGGAACTAACCTTCTTGGGTGTTTAACAGACATGCTTTGTTTGAGGTCTATAATAATTTGGTCAGAGGGACATAAAGGACACTTTTTGCTCTTTGCCCTCCTAGGTCGACTAGTTCCAGGGGGCTATGAGCATCTCTCAAAATGTCCTAAATTGGTGGTGGGTCACCTGTCCTCTTGATCAAGGAGGCCAAGGAGACCCCACCAGATGCACTTGAACCAGTGTCCAGTCTACAAAGAGGAGGGTCAACACAGAGGAATCATTTCTTTCATGCTTACAAGGGAAGCCAACCATGGTTGAGCAGGACCTTTGACTTATCTTCACATAGGCAGATCTGCTGAAAGGAGCCAGGGGCTCCTCCCAAGCCCATGTGACACCTGAGGAACAGATCCTTAAATGACCTTAAGAGTAAAAACAAATCGTTTTTTTCTGGACCAACTGTATGGCCTTAAACAACCAAAAGGAAAGTATAACCAAAGATTAAATGGGCTAATATATCTTCATAAGAGTCCATATGTATAGCTAAAGGCTACATAACAAGCAACAATGCCAGACAGGAGAAACCTTCTTTTGAGTTGTTGGCCAGGGTAGCCAAAGGGATTCCCAGATAGTAACCCAGCATAGAACTGGGAAAATGAACAACAGACCCCAATCTTATCCAAAGGAATATAGACAACTGATTGCCGCTAGATGAGGAACAGGTGACCCTCCTAAAACAAAGACCTCTAGATAGGCTGACTAGATTCACCAGAAGGGCAAGTAGTGGGGAAGGGCTGGGGGAGCCGACAACACAGCAGACAGTAGCAGGGATATCAGAATATAAGGGCTCTAGTGAGGGGAGGGAGGCTATGGGAGGGTGCTAAATAGGAAGTGGGTATATAAATAAATAAAA
Organism: Nannospalax galili; assembly: GCF_000622305.1. Classification (NCBI taxonomy): domain Eukaryota; kingdom Metazoa; phylum Chordata; class Mammalia; order Rodentia; family Spalacidae; genus Nannospalax; species Nannospalax galili. The sequence continues at coordinate 1,356,928 of NW_008355795.1, forward strand.
AAGAAAAAAATAATTCTTCAAAGCATAAAAATTTGCTCCTTAATAATTAGTAGATATGAAAAATATTACCATTGAAATCTACCTGATGACTTTATATCCATGCTCAGATGCCAAGGAGCTCAGAAAGCAACCAACTGTCACTAGTAAAATCAGATATATAGAGATTAGAAACACATGTGCAAACATCTTAATGTCAGTTGCATTAAAAATGAATTTTTCTGTATGAAACTGTGTATTTTAATAATGAAATGGAGATCTTTTTAA
>NW_008355795.1:1357517-1367582 GCF_000622305.1 Nannospalax galili
AGTTATGCATAATGCCTTTACCCTAAAGGGCATCTATATTGTGTGCCTATTATTTCCCAGGTCTTTTTGGAAAGACCCTGTAACTGAAAGGTGAGACATGGTCCTGTAAACACTCATCTACATAAACTTAGATTGTCAAAACCAAGGTGTAAACACAGCCTTCTAGAGGTTTGTGTGAGCTGGAAGTTCCACTCAAGGTTTGAGGACAAAGCCACCAGGGTATAGTAAGGGATGAAGCACTGGGTTTCTGGAATGGATTGGGGGATAGGAGTTAAACCAAAGCTGTTAAGTCTACACCAAGAATTTTCATGATAATCTATAGTGTGAGTAGAATCTCAGTTCATCACTGAGATAATTCACTCCATAACATTTAGTCTCTGGACAAGATTTATTTCCCTTTCAATTTGATTAGCTTTTAGAAATAAGCTCTAGGCTACCTGATGGGTTATCTAACCAAAAGTGGTAGTCCATAAACACACATGCATGTAAGGACCACTAATCAGACAAAGTTCTTTCTGTCACTCTGTCCCCACATCTATCTGTCATCTATCTATGTATCATATACCTCTATCTATCATCTATCTATCATCTATCATCTATCTATCTATCTATCTATCATCTATCTATCATCTATCTATCTATCTATCTATCTATCTATCTATCTATCTATCTATCTATCTATCTATCTATCTATCTATCTATCTATCTATCTATCTATCTATCTATCTATCTATCTATCTATCTATCTATCTATCTATCTATCTATCTATCTATCTATCTATCTATCTATCTATCTATCTATCTATCTATCTATCTATCTATCTATCTATCTATCTATCTATCTATCTATCTATCTATCATCTATCATCTATCATCTATCTACGCATGCATGTAACAACAATAATTAAGGAAGATGTCACTAAGATGAGAAGGAGTTGGGTGGTCGTGGGAGGAGTTAGAGGTAGGAAAGGATGGGGTGAGATGATGTACAATCAACGTTCACATATGAAATTGTAAAAAACATACAAAGTAAAAGAAATCCTTCTGTATTTATTACTGAAAACCACCCTCTAAACGTTTGATGATTTGGCTATCAATATAATGAGAAAGCAAACACTAAGAAAACTAGGAAGAACAGAATACCAAATGTTAAAATACATAATTTCACAAATATGCTTTTACTTAAAAGCCGTGTCATGCAGAGTTCACCCAGCAGAGAGACCGGCAGCCTGAATTTTTCTCTCAGCAAGAAAATTTTCTTTGGGAACATCGTGAGGAAAACAGTGCTGTCTTAAGGATTCAAGTACTTTGACATATCATTGTTGCAAAGGACAGAACATAAAATCTGAAAGGTAGCCTGGCAAGATGGTTCAGTGGGTTAAAGGGCTTACAACCAAGCCAGATGACCTGACTTTGATTCCTGGGACCCACATGGTAAAGGAGAGAATCGACCCCCACAAGTTGTCCTCTGATTCCAAGAGCACTGTGGTATATCAGTGCCCTCCCCCCAAAGGTGTAACAGCCACACACTGAAAGGCTTTGCTTTAACCTTCATTACAATACCTTTGTTAGCAGAAAACATCTATTTCTTCATCTGGTTTTCACATTTAAAAAATATTTTATTATTATTTTTATTTTATGTGTGTGAATGTATTGCCTGCATGTAGGTAAGTGCACCTGTGTCATGCAATGCCTGCTGGGGACAGAAGAGGCTGTCGGATCCCCTGGAACTGGAGTTACGGACAGTTGTTAGCTGCCATGTGGGGCCCGGGATTCGAACCCAGGTCTTCTGCAAGAACACAGTGTTCTTAACCACTGAGACATCTCTCCAGGCCCCTAGTTTTCACATTTAAGATTTACTGAATGATTTCCTTTTGTTTCTCTTACTGAAATTCTTACAGTATATATTGTTTTCCCAAAATTTATGTTCCACTTTGTTTTCTGTTGGGTTGATCTTGCCCAAAAGTATTAACAGTCCAACAAATAACATTTATGTTAGTTTCTAGACATGTCAATAATAAATATAGGCTTATTATTTGAGTTTTTATTTTCAAAGATTATGTTTTAAGGAAAAAATATTTTGAACACTGTATCTTGAATGTTAGAGCTCTAAGGCAACTCCAAATTAAAGAAATCTCTGTGTGTAAAAACTGAACATCAAAAGTTTTGAACATCAAAAATTGAACATCAAAACTGAACATCATAAAGTTCAAATGAATTGATCACACATCTAATACCTGGTAAGAAAACACACAGAAATAAGGCCAAATGCTAACAAAGCTGAATCATTTAAAATTCAGTTTATCGTAATGGAATCATTAACAGGAACGTTTTCTTTAGCTTTCTCTGGGTGGTAAGGACAATGCCACTTGTTTACAGGCTCTTCAGGTGCATCTTCATCTGTTTTATAATTTATGAATGAGCACAATGAAGCAACTTCCTCAAATGGATGAACAGTTGGGTGTTTCCCACACCGCAGGGAAGGAGCCCTCCCATGTGCATGCTTTGACAAGATGTTGAACTTGCTGCTAGAGAGTATGCAGTGAGCAGTTTGAACCCCTGTGACCTGGGTGAGTCATCATTTCAGTAGTCCAGTGTCTGCAGTGTTTATCCAAAAGGGTTTAAGGAGGCCTTGCTGGGTTGTTGTAGTCCAGGTGCACTCTTCCTGAGTGACGTGCTTGACTGGGAAGAGTGCCTTGTGCCTCCAGATGATTGGCCATGTCTGCTTTTGCTTCAGCTCAGTGTATACCGAGCACAAGAAAGACCAAAGGAAATGATTAGCACCGTGCTGGCATTTCATGGCACTGGCCCCTGAAAGGTCAGCTCAGCCTATAATTTCAGGTAGCTATACAACACTAGATAATGTAGGTCTGTGACTGAGAATCTTGACACATTTACGTGCTAGATACATTAAAAAATTTAGCTCTTTGACAAAGGTTGTGGTCTCTGATTCTTATTCACGCAGGTATCTTCTGCCTAACTCTTGAAGTATTTGTTTGCTCCCTCTGCATTGCAGACATGGAAGTGAAAGGTTCTAGGTGATGTTTATAAGTACTTCCAATTAAGACAACAAATGCATAGCTTTTATGGTCCAAACATTCTAATGCCGCAAACAGTTGATGTAGGAGACATTCTCTCCTTACATCTCCTATAGAGTCATCTGTAGAATGTCTGACAGGTGTTAAAGGACGAGGTGGGAGTTGCCTTCCTGTTTATATATTTCTTTTTGGACTTCAGCTCTATGTATTTTAATACACAGTTGTTTATTTGAGCTAGAGACAGATGTACTAGTAAAGCCTAATTTAAATTAGCACCCGAATTTTCTTTGTATTTCTAGTTTTCAAACTCCATTTAATGATGGGTGCAATGGCTCCACTTGGATACTCTGTACTGAGTTAAGTAGTATTATTTATTGTAATAATTCCTTACCTTTCAGCTTCTGTCCCTGAAATTACCAGCATTTTGTATTTTCAATTATATTTTTATTTGTGATCTTGTTGGATTGAGAGGAGCACTGCGGTCAGCTTCAATCCCTGCCATTTTATTAATGATAAATTATCTGGGATTGAAAAATTAAATATTAATCACAGATAATATCAGATTTCATCCTCAGCAGGCCTCTTTGATTATCTATATATAGCTGCATTTCAACACAATGTACCACTCTGTGCTTGCATTTTGTTAATATTTATTCTGAATAAATTCTTCCTTCAGACATGAGTTTGCTGAGCACCAGGAAAGGCTCTGCTCTTCTTTTCCTCCTTGTCACAGCAAGATGAAGCCTACTGTGATGAATTATTAGAACAATGAAAATTAAGCAAGAATGAAGGCTATAATCTGAGAAAGAAATCAATCTACAGTTTTCAGAAAGACTAACAGTCTGGAAGATTTATTTTCTATTTGAAAGTTCTGTCACAAAATGGTAACATCAGACATCAGGGTGTGAAGGATGGCTTTCAGTTTTCCACACCAACATTTCTAAGTCACCAAAGTCTCAGCTGTTTCTGAGGAAGGCCTTAGTGCCCAATACTTAACTCTGCCATGATTGAAGAAGACACTCCTGATAATCATGAACTGGAGACATAGGAATACACTGGTGTGTCATCCATACGTCTGCACAGAAAGTGAAATAAACAGGAGACCCACTATTGTGTGTTGGTCTGTGTGGACAGAGATGGGCCAAACAGGGCAACTACACACTGGGTCTAAGAGGATGTTGGCACTTATTCAACCAGCTTTGTCCTTTCCAAGATAAATTATTCATGAGAAGGAATTTTAAATGCTTAATCATAACAATGATGAACCATAGAGGAGATACATCTTAAACAATGTACACATCAATCAAACTATTACACAGGAGCTGGGTGTGGTAGTGCACACCTCTAATACCAGCTCATGGGAAGCAGAGGCAGGCCGGTCTCTATGAGCCAGCAGCCAGCCTAGTCTACATAGCAAGCTCCAGAGCAGCTGAGGCTACAGGGAGACCCTGTATATAGTAAAAACTCACATAATAACCTATAATTACCCTATACATCCATGAAAATGTAACCAAATTATCGATACTATAGTCAATTTTTAGATTGTGATGGAGAGTATAATTCCCAATGACATTTAAAATTTCAAAGTGTGGTGATAATAGGAATGCGTGCATTTTAATAACTGTTTCTTTGCTTCTAATGGCTTTTTGATAATGATCTCATTATGGAATTGATGTCATGATCTTTTCTACAAGGGAAATGCAAACTGGGTGGGACTACGGCAGCTGGTATACACTGCCTGGAAGTCAGACACACTAACTCTCACAGGCACACGGTACATCTTTAGTGGTACTATCTGTACTAAGAACTAAGAACTTAGAACTAAGTTACTAAGAATTATCTGTAACATACGTGTTTCCCTCTGGTTTATAGAACACAACATGTGGCTCGAGGACCTAGAAAGGAGGACAGATGTCATCAGCTGGTGAGAGGCCCAACTAATGAATTTTCCTTTTATTGCCATTTTGCCAGCCAAACCAGTATGTCTATTCTGAGAATTTGTAAGCACCTGGTTATCTGACTCAGATGATGTTCTCATATGCAAAGTCCCCAAGCCTATCTGTGGCCATCTTTCTTGCATTACGTGCCTTATATAGGTGCATGCATTTCCATGGGTCATGCAAAGGATAAGGTTAAAAAAGCAAATTTTCTGATAAGTTTGAAAGGAAACAGGGATAAAATTTGGTGAACCATGAAAGGGTCATCCATGATGATGATCCAGCACAGTCCCCTACTCCAGCACTCCTGACAGAAGGTTAAGGATTTAGCATGGCATGGTGAGCACAGTGTGAGTTCTGCAGTTGTGAACATCTGCTCAGAGGCCATGTTTGAGCATGAGGAGATGGGCTTTTAACCAGGACTAGGGTATAACCTGGCCAGGAAATCAAGTGAACTGAGGATATACGGAGAGAAATACTCTGAAGTCGAAGCTGGATGAAGTAGCAGCTTTGGAGAAGGGAGTGGAGATGTTGAACTTGTGGGAGCATCAGTAACTTATGCTCGAAGAAGTCTAAGAAAGACTGGAATAGGGATCAGAGAACGGTCGGTACATTAGCTTTTCCAAGAGTGGGCTACAACACTAGGTGTGTGGGCTGTGAAAAATTTGGCAAAAATCAAGGATTTTTATTGTGAGACATACAAAAATTAATTCAGAACCAAACTGTAATGTATCTAAGGTGTTTCCAGATGCTCCCTCTGGTACTGCATCACAGGACCTCACAGCAGGCTTGGCTTTTACACGCCTTGTATGATTTTAGCTGTGGAGAGCATCATGCCACTCAATGCCAGTGAACACTTGGTTCTAAGTGTGCTGGACATTACAAAGTACAGTTTTTCCTTTCTGTTCTCACTGAAATACAGTGCTGTAATCATGTAAAAAAAACATTTAATACTTTCTTTCTGCCATCCCTCAACAATTAAGAATATCTTCAGACTGCATTGTGTTAGAGTCTGATCTTTTTAAATCACTGTTTGAGTTGATGACTTTACTCTCATTAAAAAAAATCAATTAATTTTGGCTTTATTCAACAGAATTTCCAACATTTTCTGAAAAGGCCCTGAGAATACTTCTGCTATTTTGTACACAAAGCAGTGCTCTCAATATTGATGATTACAAAGTAGAAGTATTGATCAATTATCAGAAACACCGAAGATGCTCTGTGATTTCTAGTGCTAATAATGAAGCTGGGCTCTAATTCTTCCTGTGAAAGTAAAATAGAACTTCCATCTCATTGGTACGTGTATTTGCTTTCATCTTAAATAAACGGTAAAATTATAGATAATATTATACCAAATAAATATTGTAGAGTACACTTATTTATGATTTTTTTCAAAAAGTTATTTAATTTTTGGATTTATTTCTATTTTATGTACATGTGTGCTTTGCCTGCATGCATGTAAATGCACCATGTATGGGCAATGCCAACAGAGCCCTAAAGAGGGTATCAGATCTCCTAGAGCTGGAGTTAGGCTTGATTGTGAGCTGTCATGTGGGTGCTGGGAACTAAACCAGGGTCCTCTGCAATAGTAGCCAGTGCTCTTAACTGATGAGGCATCCATCTCTCCAGTTCCCCCTTCCTTATGATTTATTATTGGTGAATGTTTGAAATATGGACCTGTACTCTCAATATCACAAAATATTCTTCAGTTAAAAACTTCATAATTGGAAAAAGTTTAAGAAGCCTTGGTCATGAATAAGAACCAACTGGACAGTGTTCTAAGTGGTAAAAATCACACAGGAAAACATGACCCAAAAAACAGTCACTGAGAGATTCCTGACATTCTTGATGTTCAAAAGTGATAAAAATTTCAAAAACTAGTTGATAACTGATGAGTTAGATCTAGTTATAAGATCTTTCATTTGCTCGACAAAATTGTTGGGAAGGACCAGAGGAAACAATGTACTGCGAACCTTTGAACTGTGACTCCAGGAAAGGAAGACAGGTTTGTCCGGCAGCTTTTAGTGGACACTTTCAAATGAGAGGAAAGCTCCCAGAAAATGTTTTCCACACCCAAGGCAGCTAATGAACATCCCCTTAAAATTCATTTAAAATTGTGGGTAATTGTGAGGTTAGAATCAACTTTGTCCTGCCTGTTTTGTGGGTAACACTTGGGATTCCATTCAGCTAGTATTTACTAGAGTGTTGTCCTTGACCTGAATGAGTTTATAATCTACCACGGGAGAAACATGCTCAGTTTCCATAACGAAGTGCAGACAGTTCCAGAGATCTAAACATGAACACGATGGCACGGACCCTGGATGGCAGGTGAAAGTGAGGCTTAGGATAATGGAAGACACAAAGTGGAGAGGACTTTTCATCTGTACCCGTCATGGAATAGCATTTCTAAGGGCGGAACTGGGCAGCGGTGAGGAGGAGGACTTGGAAACAATTCGAGGTTCAAGGAAAGCCCAACGTGCAGTCCACAAGTGAATCCTGGGCTGCCCCAGGGTGCAGAGGGGAGACAGTGCAGAGCGGTGTGCTCATCACAGACTACCGTGGGAGGGAGGCACACAGAGTCAGAAGAGGAGAGAGAACATAAAAAAATAATTTTACATATTCATTTCATATTTCATAATAATTGACACTTGTAGGTGGGTAATGTTTCACTAAGCCATTGAAGGGAAATAATATTTTTTAAATTTATTTTTTATTTTGTGTGTATGCATGTATTGCCTGCACATAGGTAAGTGCACCCGTGTTGTGCAATGCCCACAGAGGTCAGAAGAGGCTGTCGGATCCCCCGGGACTGGAGTTACAGACACTTGTTAGCTGCCATGTGGGTGCTCGGATTCAAACCCGGGTCTTCTGCAAGAACAACTAGGGATCTTAACCACTGAACCATCTCTCCAGCCCCTGCTTTTTAAAATTTTGTTCAATATTCTCAAGAATTTATATACCTACTGATATCTACTGTGGTATCTATTTGTAGGAATTTTCTTCGGCAATGAGTGGATTAACGAGAGTCTTTCTTAATTGTGAAGTACACAATACTTACTGCAGCCACTTTTAATTGCAGGAAATAGCCAGAAATGAGAAGTTCAAGTTCATATAATAAAAGGAATCTATCACTGTCTACACCGCAGTTTGAATTCTGTGCACTCGCTAATCTCTTCACCTTTCAGGGCAGTTAGAATGTAACATTTGGGTGAAATTTTTTCATTGAAAATATGCAAACTATTTGGCCGTAAATAAATCTCCCTAAGAGGGCCTGCTGAGAACACACTATTCTCATAACGGAATTGGATGCCTGAATATGGAGTTTTCATATTTGCACTGCTATAAACACATGAGCAGTTCTGTGTACCCAATAATGTTCTTTCTTTCTGGTTCAAAATGAAGTGTATAACTCTGATTCCCTGGCTCTGTAGTTCTCAGAATCCAGATGTACAAAGGGTGCAGTGTGGGGTGCTTCAAGCTTCTCCATGACTAGAGTCTGCTCCAGCGGGCGGAGACAGTGGAACCCTGGAAAAAAGAGCTACTGAGGGACACCTGGGGAGTTAGGTCTCTAGTTACATGCTGTGGTGTATTCCCAACTATTAGTACCCCAAACGTGTGTGTGTGTGTATGTGTGTGTGTGTGTATGTGTTCATGCATACATGTTTTCTATCTGTGTCTCAGCACATCCTCGGCTGAAATTGTAGTCTATTAAGCTAGTACTCTAAATTCCTTATGTGGCCATCCTAATGGATTTTTCTCCATCCTCAGTCAAAATGCTGAAGCCTGTACCATCGTTCCTTCAGTGCTGTGTAATTTCCCCTGATGAGGAAATGTGGCTTTATTAGTCCCACACAGAGAAATTTTCTTCTGGGGCCCGCCTGCTCCTTGGCGTTTATGACTGTACAGTAATCCCTTTTGACTCAGACTGACAATGAAAGCACTCTGGTGCTTTAAACCCAGCCATTCTTGAACTGAAGCAAATGGAAATAGATGCGAAGAACCAAGAAAAAGATACAAACACTGAAATCAAAGTATTTGTACAGCTTCAGTCGCCTTTGATTAAAGTTCCCCGGAAACCCACTTATACGAGAGAAACTAAATTACTATAATTAGCGCTGAGATCTGAGAAGCGATTTTTACCTGACTAAACGACGAACGAAGAACATTAAGTCTTTAAGTGACTGTAATTTTTTCCTACTTTGGGGAAAAACATATTCACCACCTCCTTCTCTTCTCTGTGACCAGCTTGTTATACAGGGTAGAGAGAGAGACGCAATTAAACTCACGGTTTGAATCTCTGAAGCTTATGACTCAGGGTAGGCCTGGAGCTCCCCGAGATACTTGGCCGCAGCCACGTCCCCAGAGTTCCTCTGCCCCAGCAGTGGTTCCTTGGTTGGATAACCTCAGGCAGGGGCCTTGCAAATATTATAAGTTTCACGAGCTTCTTGAATCTCCTGAGACCTGGAATGTTTCAGTCCAGAGAAAGCAGTGCATAGCACACAGTCACCCTCATCTTTCTGGTTATGATGCACGCACAATCACACCCACACGGCCTGGAGAGACTCAGCTATGGAGACCCAGGTCACCAGGGTCTCTGGTCCACTGTAGGAGCCTATAACCAGATGAGAGCACTCCATTTGATACTTTCCCAAACGTTCTTCCTTTGTGGTTTTTCTGTTTATTTGAAACAGTGTTCCTTATGCCTCTTTTTCTGACTGTTTGAAGACTTTGCTGCTTGTACAGAAACTTAAAGAAGTGTTCTTGCCTTTATCTCAATGCTCTGAATAATTTATTTCCACAGAATAAACTACCCAAGTTTCATTTGTGTGTGGTATCTGTGTTAGACACGAGGATCAGAACTCTTTCAGGCCAAAGCCATTCAAGGCCCTTGAGGTAGAGTCAGTAAGCACCAGAGAGGGCATGTGCTCTGACCATGGTCTTTTCATCTGCTTTTTATTTGAGTAATACAGACAAGATATTATTTGTTTATTTTTTAATAATCTATTGAGAATTTCATACATGCATATAAAGTATTTTGATCAAATCCATGCCCACTCCCTCCCCTCCAACTCCTCCCATATCTCCCCATC
>NW_008355795.1:1367955-1369906 GCF_000622305.1 Nannospalax galili
ATTGACATATTCAATAACAATTTCCAGAGCTAAGATGCATCTCTTTCAAAATTGGCTGTAAATTTTTAGGTTTACAGTTGAATTAATACATTTACACAATATTGTACTCAGTATAAACCCTATAAGACATAAAATTAAATGAGGTTTTAACCTTTAAAAAAGATCTCCATTGCATCATTAAAAGACACAGTTTCATATAGAAAAAGTCATTTTTAATGCAATTAACACTAAGATGTTTGCACATGTGTTTCTAATCTCTATATATCTGATTATTGCTAGTCACAGTCAGTTACTTTCTGAGCTCCTTGGCATCTTGGCATCAGGTAGATTTCAATGGTAATGTTTTTCACATCTACTAATTATTAAGGAGAAAATTTTTATGCTTTGAAGAATTATTATTACTTTTTATTTATACACCCACTTCTTAGGTAGCACCCCCCCACAGCCTCCCTCCCCCCACAAGAGCCCTTATACTCTGATATCCCTGCTACTGTCTGCTGTATTGTCAGCCCAGCCATTCCCCACTACTTGCCCTTCTGGTGAATCTAGTCATCAGTTGAATTAATACAGTTATAAATATTGAACTCAGCATAAACCCTGTAAGAAATAAAATTGAATGAGTTTTTACCCTTTAAAGAGGATCTCCATTTCATTTTAAAATATGCTGTTTCCTACATTTTTAATGCTACTAACACTTAGATGTTTGCACATGAGTCTTTAATCTCTATGTATCTGATGATTACTAGTCACAGTCTGTTACACTCGGATCCTTAGTACCTGAGTATAGAGATAAAGTCATCAGGTAGATTTCACCGATAATGTTTATCACTTCTACTATTTAACATGAAGTAAATTTTTATGCTTCCTCCTCAAATGTCTTTTTTTTAAAAATTTGTTGATTTGTGTCTGTGTGTATATCATACAGAACATCCCATACAATCTTATTCATCTATATACCGCATGTATATCACACAGAACATCCCACATAATCTTATTCATCTATATACTCATTTCCCAAATGGCACCCTCCCATAGCCTCACTTGTTTATTCTATATTTTGTGTCTACATATTTGTGTGTGTGTGTGTGTGTGTGTGTGTGCGCGCACGCACACATATGTGTGGTTGTGTGTGGAGGTCAGAGGTTGACACTAGGTGTCTTCCACAATGTCTCTCCACCCTATTTTTTCAGACATTCTCTCACTGAACCTGGAGCTGATTCAGCTATACTGGTTGGCCAATGACCTCCAGGTACCCTCCTCTCTCTGCCTAATGGTTGCTCTGATTCAATGAGTGCGCCACCATGCCCCGCTTTGGCGTGGGCTCTGGGGTCTGAATTCAGACACTTGTGCTTGTATGGCTGAGAATTTCCTGACTGAGCCTTGGCCCAGCCCCGTGGACACCATGTTTACAGAAGGATTTCCTTCCTCTCTCTCCCTCCCCATGTTTGTTCCACCGTATGTACAATGGTGTAATTTAAAGAGAACTAGGCTGAAACACTTCTGTCTAACTTCTAATTCTCCTTAACTTCTAATTCTCCTTAACTTCTAATTCTCTGTTGTTTCTCATGTTGACTTTCATTGCCAAATCTATAAAATGAGGAATTTGGTTGAACTCAGATATCGCTTTAAGGCAATGGATGGAGACAGAATCACCCCCATCCTTCAGGGAGTAGTAACTCACAGGGTTAGAATCCTGGTGAGAAGTTATGAGACTCCTGTCTCAATGGGCTCACTGATCACTGCTAAACCGACTACGTGTAAACCTTACCTATATGTGGATATGACATGCTAGTCAGCAGGCTGATGATAGACTCATTTGACAATTAGTATCAGATGATAGATGATAGATGGTACCCGCTGACCCCAGCTGTTCTTCCTTTTGGGCTCACCCATTTTCCAGCCTTCACATGGTAAACACAGACAAGATGACATGTTTAATGCATATGAAATG
>NW_008355795.1:1370012-1383654 GCF_000622305.1 Nannospalax galili
ATCAATAACTATCACACTTCAATATGCAGTCTTGTTCCTTCAGGTTTTTCTAGGAAACGTCTGACGTGTTTGTTGATCAGTTTACTCTTACAATCACAAAATGCTGCTTTTAAAATATTTCGTTGAATTTTTGAGAATTTCATACAATACAGTGCAGTTGGATCATATCTAGACTCCTGCCCTTATTTGTGCTTCCATTATTACCCCACCAGATTTCATGCATTGCACTTCACACACACACACACACACACACACACACACACACACACACGGACTCCAAGCAGCCATCAGTTTCCATTAGCTTTTCAGCTAGGCCTAGGGCTTCTTCCGACCTCCCTGTCTTATGCTGGGATTTCACCTGACTTGAGCTCCATGGGACTTGTGCATGTGGTCACCACTGCTGTGAGTTCATGTGCAGTAACTATAAGCAACTGCCCAGCTGTCTGGAAAACAGTTTCCTTGTGGTCATCCTCCATCTCTGCCTCTTACGGTCTTTCCACACCGTCTATGAGGATTCCTGAGCCTAGAGAGGCAGAAGTGTGATGTAAGCGTCCTATATAGGGCTAATGTTTTCAATGTTTACAAGAGAATTGTATGTATATTATCTTATTTGATCCCAAAACATCCTAGCAATGAAAACAGTGATTAATATTTGTGATTCAAAAATAAAGCAATTACTCCTGAGAAAAGATTCAGCTGCTTAAAAAAGCCAATATTTTATGAATGCTTATTATGTTTAAGACATGGCCTTAAACACTTTTCATTACTCACACATACAACACACACACACACACACACATACACACACACAATCCTACTGTTCTCATTTTATAAATGTTGGAACACATGCTCAGTTAGGTGACGTCTGTATGCACAGCGTCACGAGTGTTCCAGTGGGGTTGAGCTCCACCCTCAGGACCCTCCTGGTCATATTCTCCTCCTGCATTGTGTTTCCTGGTAATTTGATACTAGAAGAATGCTGCACACAGAGAACTCTGCTAGAAGCAAATTTTTGGTCTCTTGGAGCCACAATTAGTGCAGTGTTTCTTAGTGTATTGAACATAATCTTGACATTTTAAGTATGAGTAAAAATAGCCTGTGCCATAGAAACCTAAAATTAGCCTTTACTAGAAAGTAACATGGTGAATGTACACTTGCAACGATCCTATTTAAGTCCTAGTATCCCCCTTGATGATGTCACAAGCTGTGTGATTAGCATACACTTAATGTCGTTGCTAGGACTGAAATACCAAAAACAGTTAGTGCATCTGCCCTACTGTGTGTTTCCTGCTCTGACTGTCAGACGTGGCTCCTTCTCCACCTTGTCGTGGGAAATTCCAAGTGGATTTCTCCCTTTGGAGTTTATGGTATCACTGAGACTTTCTCTTTTCAGAGCACTGGCAAAGGTCTGCTCCTTTTAGTGAAACTACTGGCTGTGGGAACAGAAAACATCAGGTTCATGTCCTGCCTCTGCCGGTGCCAGATGAGCGATGGAGCTTCTTTCATCTTTCCTGGGGCCATGCTGCTGTTGTGAGCACAACTGAACAAATCACAAATTTAGCTCAAACAGGCAGAAAGAGGTCAAGACACGGCATGACAATATAATTGACCTTACTTACCTGGATTTTCTGTACTGCCATCAGAACTGTGATTGCAGCAGTCAGTGGGACACACCACACCCAGAAGTGAAAAATGTCCTTTACCATCCAACTACATGAAATTAATCAAAATTATTCAGAAAGGACTTTCTAATCTGTTCATATTAAGAGATTGGTGAAATTAGCCCAGGTTTATTTATTTTTCCTGTCATTGTGACCACATGCTTGCTGAGAAGCAGCTTAGGGGAAGAAGGACTTGGGTGCAGTCCACCCTGGTGCGGAGGACGGGACAGCAGCAGTGTGAGGCAGCTGGTCGAATTGCGTCCACAGTCAGGAGTCAGAGACGTGACTGTTCATCTCACTTTCGTTCTGACTGGTTTGCTCAGTCCAGTTACCTGACCCTGGGGTGCTACCAGCCTGTGTAGTGACGAGCTTCTCCCCGTCAGTATCTGTGTTTCACTTCACCACTTGTGGGACTTTACAAGAAGCAGCTTCTTGCTGAGTGAAGAGAGATATGTTGTCTGTAAATATAAGGATACATAATTAGAATAAAGTAAGAAATTATGTTGGTAATAGTCTCTATTACAAGAAGCAGCTTCTTGCTGAGTGAAGAGAGATATATTGTCTGTAAATATAAGGATACATAATTAGAATAAAGTAAGAAATTATGTTGGTCTAGGAAAGTGACAGTAATCGGTTCTCTTCCAGGGTCTGTGACATCTCCAACCATGTGGACAAGTGGTGCATGGTCTCCATCCAGTACTCTGTATATATTTTCTCCAACTGAGTGAGCCTTAAGTCCAATTGGACAGCTCTTGGTTACCCCAAGACAAAAGTGCCACTAATGCATCACAGACATTGTTTTCTGGGCAGGATATTATTGTGGTTCATAGGCTTCACAGCTGGGTAGGACCACTAATTCGTTTTCTCCCATGATAACTTGCATAGTACCTTCTGATAATATGAGAGCTCATCTTGGAGGAGAAGGACTCCAGGTCAGCTCCAGCTCCATCGTTCCAAGTCCTGTGTCTGAGGTATGTCATTTCTTCAGCAATGAGGTCTTACCTTCAAGTTCTTGGGGAGTAATCAAGCACTGTGGTAACAGCTTATATTATTTTGGGAGGCTTTTAGACTACCTTGACCATTAACTCAAAGGGAGGCTTCTCTTGTCTGGTGCTGTGATTTATGTTACATAGCCTTCAGCTATAAACATGCCCTCACATATATATTTGTATCTAATTTTCAATAGGCTTAATAGATAATTTATTTCCTGCTTTATATCGCTTATATATTATTAACTCTCTCCTCTCTTTTTCTCAATATTGCCTTTCCTCACTAATTAAAACACCCCCCACTTCCCCCTTGAAAATATCTGTATCCTGTCACCTCTACAGTCTCCTTCTCCCCCTTCCCCACATAGTGCCTTTATACTTTCCTGGCTCCTGCAGTTATGTCATGATACATGCTCACATCTAAGGATTCTGAGCTAGAACCCACAAATAAGGGAGACCATGCAAGGGATGGAACTACAAACTGTTACCCTAAGTGAGGGGAACAGTTTGTAGGTCCATCCATTATTCTGAAAATTTCTTGATTTCATTTTTCTTTACAACTGAAGAGAAATCCATTGTTGAATGTATTACATTTTCACTACCCATTCTTAGTTTGAGGGTCATTTAGGGTGTTTATATTTTCTAGCTATTGTGAAAAGTTCAGCAATAAACACGGCTCAGCAGGTATCTCTGTGGTAGGACATCAAACCCTTTGGGCATATGCTAAGGAGTGCTATAGCAGGATCACATCGTAGATATATTTTTAGTTTTTAGTTTTTAGTGCTATAGTGGTTGAACCAGTTTGCACTCCCAACAACATAAGTGAGCGTCCCCTGTCCCCACATCCTCACCAGCATTTGTTGTTATTTGTTCTCGTGATCTTAGCCATTCTAACTAGGGTCAGACAAAATTGTAACGTAGATTTAATTTGCATTTCCCTATTTACTAGGAATATTGAGCACTTTTTAAAAGCTTTTCTTAACCACTTTTATCTTTTCAGACACGTAGCCCATTTCTAATTGAGTTACATGTTTTCTTGATTCTTTTTCTTTTTCAGTCCTTTGTGTATTCTGACTGTTAATCGTCTCTCAGATGTGTTAGTTGGTGAAACTTTTCTCCTCTCATTGAGCTATCTCTTCACTTCTTTGTTTTACAGAAGTTGTTTACATTTAATGAAGTCCCATTTGTCTATTGTACACCTTAATTCCTGAGCAAATAAACTCTAATTTAAAAAGTCCTTTCCTGCACATATGTATTGTAGGGAGCCGCCTATGATTCTTCTAACAATCTCAGCATTTCAGGTTTCAAATTGATGTCTGTGATCCATTTGCAATTGATTTATGTGCATGGTCTAATTTCATTCTCCTACGTGTGGAGATCCAGTTTTCCCAGCACTACTTGTTGAAGATGCTGTCTTTCCGCCAGGGTATTTTTGGCACCTTTGTGAAACAGCTGGTGTTTGTAATCTCACACACTCATGCCTGGCTTTCTGTTTTGTTCCATTGATGTACAAGCTTTTTTATGTCAATACCATGTTGTTTTTATGACTATATATCTGGAATATAGTTTGAAATTTCCTATTATCATTTCTACAGCATTTTTTTTTCTCTCAGGACTGCCTTGGCTATCTAGGGTCTTTTGTGCTTCCATATGAATTTTAGTAGTTATTTTTTCTATTTATGTGAAAATGTCATGGGATTTTGATCAGGATTACAATAAATCTATAAATTGCCTTTGATAGGATTGTCATTTTCACAGCATGAATTCTACCAACCCACGAGCATAGGGAGGTCTTTCCATCTTCTTATGACTTCCTCAGTCTCTTTCTTCAGAGATTTAAATTGTTCATTGTAAAGATCTCCTATATAGATCACTTCTTTGATTATGTTTATTCCTAGATATTTTTTGTGGCTGTTGTGAATGAAAGTGTTTCCATGATCTCATTCTCTGACTGCTTGTTATTGGTATATAAAAAGGCTAATGATTTTTAAAAATTTATTTTGTATCCTGCCACTTAGCTGAAAGTGTTGATCATTTATAATAGTTTTCTGGTGGAATTGGGCATCATTTATATACAGTATCAAATTCTCAGCAAATATGGATGATGTGACTGTTTCTTTCCAATTTGCATCCCTTTAATTTCCATTTCCTGTCTCATTGCTCTAGGTAGGCTTTCAAGCACTACATTGAAAAGTATAGTGGGGATGGTAATGGCTTTGATTGTTCCTGATTTCAATGGGAGTGCTTCCAGTTTTTCTCCATTTAGAATGATGTTGGCTACGGGTTTGTCACATATAGCCTTAATTTTCATGAGGATTGTTCAGTCAAATTCACCCTGGGACTGTTATCATAAAGGGATATTGAATTTTTGCAAAGGTGACATGATCATGCGTGTGACTTTTGTCTTGAAGTTCATTTGTATGATTTATTGCATTGATTGACTTACATATGCTGAACCATCCCTTCATCTCTGGAATGAAGCCATCTTGATCATTGTGAATGATATTTTTGTTTTATATGCCTGTATGCAGATTGAAGTACTTAACTGACAATTTCTAAACCTGTGTTGATATTTGCCTATAGATTTCATTTTTTGTTGTTGGGTATTAGAGGAATACTGGCATCATAGTAGGAATTTGGAAGTTCTCCTTCTGTTTCTATCTTTTTGAATAATTTAAGTAAAATTGGTTGTAGTTCTTCTTCAAAGGTTTGGTAAAATTCTGCTGTGAATTATTCTGGTCCTGAGGTTTTGTATCACTATTTCAATCTCCTTATTTGTTATGGGCATGTTTAAGTTTTTCATCTCTTCTTGTTTTAACTTTGGTGGTTCAGTTGAATTTAGAAATTCATCAATTTATTTTAGATTTTCTAACTTAACGAAGTATCGGTTTTTAAAGTAATGCCTGTAGTGGTGCGGCTAACTTTGCTGTGTATGGGAATGTCTCCCTTTCATATCAATTTCTTGCTCTCTGTCTCCTTGTCTTTCCTTTGGTTTCTGGGCTAAGGGTCTGCAAATCTTTGTCTTTTCAAAGCAATAAAAAGGACCAAAGGAAGGAATGAGTAACCCAAGAAATTACAGAAATAAAATAAAGGTATAACTACAGAAACACAGAAGGGCTGCAGACACAAGAAACTGAACTCACAGTATCCGATACACACCTTTCAATAAAAACACCAAATATCAATGGCCTCAATACCCCGTCAAAAGACACTGGCTGGTGCAATGGATCAGGAAAGAAAAGCCATCTTTCTGTTGTCTTCAAGATACTTATCTCACCTTCAAGGATAGACACTATATTATGGTGAAAAGATGGAAAATATATTTCAAGCAAATGGCCCTAAGAAGCTAGCAGGTGTTACAATTGTAATATCTAACAAAATGGACTTTAAAATAAAACTAATGAAGAGATAAGGAGGGTCACTTCATTCTAATCAAAGGAACAATTGATCAAGAAGTTATTACAATCATGAACATATATGCACCAATCTCTAGAACAGCCAATTTCACAAAATAATATTTCAGGACTATAAAATAGAGATTAACTCAGTAATGTTCTTTTAAAAATTCTGTCTCCTGGGGTCCCTCTGCGTAGTTCTACTGATAGAGAATTTCTAAAGTACTGGTGGGGTTTGATGGGAACATGTTATCTTGGTTTCATATTATTTGTGGTTTTTAATTTATTTTATTTTTATTGAGTTTTTGTATATTTTATAGAAATAGCTCTTAATAAAATTTATACCATTCTCCCATCCTTACCACCCATATCTTCCCACACTGGATTTCATACATTCTGTCATGTATTTTAAGTCCTATCTGGTCATGGTGGGGTTTGATGGGAACATGTTATCTTGGTTTCATATTATTTGTGGTTTTTAATTTATTTTATTTTTATTGAGTTTTTGTATATTTTATAGAAATAGCTCTTAATAAAATTTATACCATTCTCCCATCCTTACCACCCATATCTTCCCACACTGGATTTCATACATTCTGTCATGTATTTTAAGTCCTATCTGGTCAAGCTTTTGTACCTGGATATCCCCTGGTGGAAGTTTATCCCCTGAAGGGTAGTCAGCCTGTCTAGCATCACTCCCTTAAAGAAGGTCTCCTTTCACTCACCTGCAGTAATCAGTTGCCAATAGCTCTTTGGCTAGAGTTGGGGCCTACAGCCCATTTCCCCAGTTCTGTGCTGGGTTTTTGTCTAATTGAGTCGGCATCGGTCTTCTGCACACTGTCGCAATTGTTGCTAGTTCATCTGAGCAAGTTCCTAGAGGCTTGAAAACCTCTGTTTCCTTATGCTCACGCACCAACAATAGTGAAAGAGATAAATTGGGTCACTTCATTCTGATCAAAGGAACACTTGATCTAGAATATATTACAATCATGAACATATGTGCACCAAACTCTAGTGCAACCAGTAGTAGTAGGTGACTTCAGTACCCCACTGTCTCCAATAGACTGATAAACTGGACAAAGAATAAACAGAGTGGCATCTGAATTCAATGATATGTAACATCAAATGGACCTAACAGACATCTCTAGAGTATTCTACCCAAGCCGCAAAGAATACACTTTCTATTCAGCAGTACACTGACCACATACTAGGATAAAAAATAAACCTCAACAAATAAAAATTGAAATAATTCCATGCATTATATGAGGTTACAATGCAACAAGTATTATAATCAAGAGCAAAAGAAGATCTAGTAACTGCAGAAACTCATGGAGATTAAACAACACAATCCTGACTGAAGAATGGGTCAAAGAAATTATAAAGAAATAAAAGTATTCCAGGAACTAAATGAAGATGATAAAACAATACAACAAAACCTCTAGGACACTTTAAAAGAAGCCTTATGAGGGAAGCTTATATCTCTAAGTGATTAAAAAATCAGAAAAAGCACATGTAAATGACTTAACAATATAGATCAATAAGAACAAACAAAATTCAAACCTAGAAGATGAGAAGAAATACCAAAAATCATAGCAGAATTTAATGAAATAGAAACAAAATAATACAAATAATCAATGAATCTAAGAGATGGTTCTTTGAAAAGCTAAACATGATAGGCCCTTAGCCCAGTTAAATGAAAGAAAGAAAGAACAAATCCAAATCAACAAAATCAAAGAAGAAAGAGGAAACATCACAACAGACAGTTAAAAGAGGAAGACTTTAAAAACCTATAATCTGGGGCTGGAGAGAAGGCTCAGTGGTTGAGGGCACTGACTACCACTGTAGAGGACCCAGTTTTGATTTCCAGCACCCACATAGTGGCTATGAACAGTCCTTAACTCCAGATCCAGGAAAATATGAAGCCCTCTTCTGACCTCTGTGGCATTGCATGACATGGGTGTGCGTGGTGCATTCACATACATGCAGGCAATACATGCATATACATACAAAATAAAAAAAATTATAAATAAAATATTTTTAAAATGTATAACTTATTAAATTTGAAAACCTTAAAGAAATGGATGAATTTCTAAATTCATGGAAACTAACAAAGTTAAAAAAAAGGAGAGATCAACAGCTTAAACAGACCCATAACAAATACGGACATTGAAACAGCAATGTGAAACCTCTCAGCTAAAGAAAGCCCAGGTCTAGATGGATTGATAGCAGAATTCTACCAGACATTCAAAGAAAACCTACAACCAAGACTTCCTTTTTTAACTTAAAAATATTAATTGTTTTTTTTGGGGGGGGTGTTTTTGAGACAGGGTCTCCCTGTAGCCCCAGCTGTCCTGGAACTCACTATGCAGACCAGGCTGTCCTTGAACTCACAGAGATCCGCCTGCCTCTGACTCCCGAGTGCTGTGATTAAAGGTGTGTGCCACCACCACACCTGGCTAATTGAGAATTTTATACATACATATAAGGTGTTTTGATCAAATCCATGCCTACTCCTTCCCCTCCAACTTCTCCTATATCTCCCCATCACTTTTTCCTGACAACTTTGTGTACTTTGTCTTTTATTTTTTATGGGCTTTTGGCTACTCTAACATTGCCCCCTCTGAAGAGGTAACCCTAAAATCTTTGGGGGAATAGATAAGAGCTGCCAAAAACTTTTGACATTTTTGGCCTTTGGAACAGAGTATGTTGCTAACAGGCCCAAGGACATTTTGACTTTTCGCCAAGAAACTGGCTACCTTTCTTTGGGGTCTTTTTACCCTAACTGCCTAGCCAACTCCCACCTCCTATTCTTATCACACCATCCTCTGAAGATTGCCGATGTGTAATTGGGACACAGACCACTCTGGATTCTTCCATGATGAACAGGGACGCAGGGTGAGGCAATTGGAGTACCCCATCAGTGGGTCTATCTAAAGGACTCCCAAATTGCATAGCTCTTATCTCTAAGGGGAAAAGAAAGTTCTTGAATTGTGAATGGGAGATGTGAAAGAGAAGTAAAGGCAAGAGTAGTTAGCATTACAAGTTCTAGACAGGGAACCAGAAAATGTCAGAATAGGGCAAATTTCAAGTGTTTATATCAGATTCCATTGGAAATGTTTTGACAAGAGCTTCCAAAAGCATCCCTCTCTTCAACAGATACTTCTTAAATTATTTAAAAAAAGAAACAGAGGGAGAACTCACAAACTCCTTCTATGAAGCCAGTATCACCCTAATACCAACACCAGGTAAAGATAAAATAAAAAAAGGAAAATAGAGACCCATATCCTTAGTGAACACAGACACAGATTTTCTCAACAAAATACAAACTGCATACAGATGCACATCAAAAAGAATTTTTAGAAATTTAGTGTGCAGTGCCCATAGAGACCAGAAGAGGGCACTGGATCCCCCGGAACTGGAATCTTTTCATGTGTGTAGTAATGAGAGGTCTCTAGCTTTTCAATCATATATATATATATATATATATATATATCCTTAGTTGTTCTGGGCTTAAGATACTCACTTTTGGCATTTTTATTGGAGGAACAGGAGTGACTCTAGGTTTATCTGAGTGTGAGGTTGGTGCTGCGGATGGATGGGATTTTTCTAATACACCAGGCTTGTTTGGAGAGGGAGCAAAGCAAATCTAGGCCTGATTCAGGCTGGTCCTTAGTGAGAGCTTCCAGTTCTGGTCCTAGTCCTAGATGTGGGGAGGTGGTGATCGGGTTGGTGGGGTTCTGACTTACCCACTAGGATGATCCAACTTCTCACTTCTTGTTTCCAGATCCCTATAGCTTCTTTTTTTTAAAAAATTTATGTGAGGTAATGATTTTTACTTATTTGTGAGTGTGTGTGTGTGTGTGTGTGTGCCTGCGCTCACATGCCCTGTTGTGCATGCTTGTAGAGGTCAGAGGACCAGTCTCCGGAGTCAGTTCTCTCCTTCCGCTGTGGTGAGGCAGGCTCTCTGTTATTTTTTCTGCCATACATGTTCTTTAGGGTAGCTGACCTACCAGCTTTCCCAGCATTCTGTGCCTCTCACCTTAAAGCCAGACTCCTGGGATGACACATGTGTGCCCCTGAACTGCAACTCGGGTCATAGACTGCTGTATCAGATGTTTTCATTTGCTGACCACCTCATCCATCCTGTTTGAGGTAATTCTTAAAAACGTGTCCTCTAATTCTATTTTCTCCTGCACATACATGCACATATATGATGTTTAAGAGTGCCTCTTCTCAGCACTGGGCTCAGTGGTCTGTCAAATATCTTAGCTGACACAAAAACACAATTTAATTTTTCATCCATATTTTACCTGCAATTGTCTTGGTCTTTAAAGTGGTTGACCATGTGACCTCCCCTGTTTGGGCTTCTCCTTCTCTCTCGGTTCTGTTTCCCCCACAATTTACCAAGCTGCTATTGAGAGTGGGCTGAAAACTAGTTCTTTGAGGACACAGAGAGAATGAATACAATTTATTTTCCAATAATCACCTTGCCTTACAACTTATTCAGGTTGTTATACAGGTGTTTCTTAGCTGCGGCGATGCAGGTTTCAGGTACTCAGCACAGTACCTGTCAAGCTGCAGCTAATGTTCATTAATTGCCCACCACTGTGAATTCTCATGTCCCGTGAAGGCGTTTAAGCCAGTCTTAAAAGACAACAAGGAGTTTGCGGGACACAGAATTAACAGTGCAGCGTTGGACTGCTCAAACTCTGGGCCTCGCTCACCGTCATTTTTTCTGTGTTACGTTGACCCAGCAGTATTAGATGGGAAGTTGGGCTTGGCAGCATTAGCAGGGCTGGGCCCAGGTTCCTAAACCTCCAACACTACAACAGGCAGCTCTGCTCAGAACAGAGATAGTAACCCGGAAAGGAGAAGGGAACGTGAAAACATTCGGCGTAAGTGACATCTTTGAACAGATAGCTGACATTTGTCATCACACCACAGATCAAAAAGAAAACCTTCACTTCCAAAGCCAGTAAGGAAATGAAGCAAAGCAGGCTTGGAAATACCCACAAGCAAAACGCGTCTTCAGTCACCATTACTTACCCAGAAAGCTTCAGTGATCTTGGCATCATACGGTGGTGAGCAAGAACTCATACATGTGCTGCGACTTCCAGACGTGTGCTTGGAGTGCTGCTGTTGAAGTGATCCAGTGCTGGTGCCCTGAGCCCCAGAAAGGCCCATGTGTGCACTACTAACCCCACAAGGAGCCTTCTTGTCAGTGTTCGGGGTGATAGGGTGATGATACTGCTTATTTGCTGTTGTCTTGGCACTCTTCACAGTTTATTGAAATTAAAGAAGGGAATTTTGTCTTAGGAATGCACACTTATTTAATATCAAATGAGTTTTGGACCGATAGGAAATGTCTTAAATTTCTTTATGTTTCCTTATTTTAAATCTTTACTCTCTCTGAATAAAAGTAGTCTCCAGCTAACTGAATATTTCTGAATCTCTGTAGAATCCTGAAGAGAAGTATTCTGTGCTCCTAGTTAATTATAACACACTCTCGGGGAAGTAAAGACAAGAAGACTATCACTGCAATTCCTAGAATATAGCATCATTATTTATGCATGTGAGGTCCCTGTTGTTCAAGGAAACAATGTAAAATAATACACAGAGTGGATGTCTTAAAACAGGGACTCAGCTCTATGGTTACTGATACAGGGGAAGAGGTTTTTGTTAAGTGTATTTTTAAATTATATGTGTATGAGTACCTACATTTATGTAAGTGTATCTGTCGTACAGTGCCCATAGAGGTCTGAAGAAGGTGCTAGATCCCCAGAACTGGAGTTACAGCCAGTTGTTTGGGTGCTGGGAATTAAACCTGGCTCTTCTGCAAGAGCAGACATTTCCCTAAACTGGGGTGCTATCTCTCCATCCCTAGGGGACGAGTTTCGAATGAGACCTCACTTCTGAAAAATCAAACTAATCATGCAATGATTTTATATTAAATGACCTGGGATATGAGTCTCATTAATTATTATTTATTTAAAAAGAATGCCGTAAGCATTGGGTTGGAGTGTGTAGCTATACATGCAAGGAGATTGCGCACATGCACACATTAAGGTAAATGGTGTGGTAGCACCTTATGATATTCTAAATTCAACTCTGGCTTTTACAATAATCCCTTGAGAGTGGTTGAATTTTCAAGACATTTTGTGATTCCTTTGGCTTTACCATTCATTTTAACATGATTGTTCAATTGCTGATTCATTTGATTCAGCCCAATCTTTGAAAATCAGTGTGCACAGCGTTTTCACACCGTGTGATTTCAGCAGTTGTTATAAAATCACTTTCTCCACGGCCACAGTTTCCTCTGTTTCTGTTATATTTAAAATCTTATACTCATGTATATCCTTTATTATTTTCCACATTACAAGTGGAGATCTTATTCTACAAAGAACAGGGTTTACTCTGGCACGGAGAGGGATGGATGCTTGAATGCTTCCTTCCCTGTGGGGACAAGAACTAACTGCAGACTCTGATGATGACTAGACAGTACTCCACTTAACACACTGAAAGGCACTTAGGTCTTTCTTTGGAAATATTCTGAATCACTGACTGACATCTGAAGTAGGCCAATAGATCAAAGACATCCTGAAGTGCTGCCTCTAGCCATTCTTTGTCATCACAACAAATCTCAGTATTAGTAAAACCCAACTATTTAGAGCACCCTCATCTCACCATAAATCTGAGCAATGAAATATACTTCCCAGTCCTTCCTAATGTTTTTTCCCAGCTCTCCAGAAGTTATTTTCTTTGATGTATGATTTTTTTTGAGTGTCTTGACTTCCACTGAAGCCCTTGGGTGATGGAACTTTGTGATCTGCCTTTTAAGCCTGTGGATACTCATGGTGTGGACTGAATTCAAAGCCTTCTCCTGTTTAGGAGAAGTGAAGGAAGGAAATAAAGGAACATGTTTCAAAATGTGTGAAGCAGCTGGGAAATCACAGCTCTCCTTTGTACTGGGTGCAGGTGAATTTTACATGTAGTCATTGCTACCCAGTAGTCCTTCTGATGGTTGGAGAAGGGGTGGGTGAGCTCATAGGTTGGATGTTAGTGAGCTGTGTTATGCATTTAGTCCAGCGATGCACTGGATTTTGTCTTAGAGCATTGCCTCTGAGGTTCTAGGCAGTCATGGTATTTCTGTGCAGAGCCCAGGAAGAGGGACTGGAGGGCACAGCAGGAGTCCTGCTGCTGTCTCCATCACTGTCTTCCTTACCAGACAGGTCATCATTTTCTCCCTTTTCCTTAGCTCACACAAACATGCCTTCTCTTTCTCTCTCACTTATGCACGTCTATTTTCTTCTTTTCTTTATCTCCACATCTGGATTTCCATTTGCTCACTTACTATTTTTATTTTGACAATGATCAGTTTTGGCCCTAGAGTGAAGTCACATACTCAGTGGTTACTTAATGAGGTCAATATTCTCTAGCACTGGGCTGACTGCTTTTACACGTACTCCTTCCAACAACCTGACAGACAATTTCTCAGGTGACTTGGGACTGACCCAGTTCTCTACTCACAATAACTGTAAAATGTACATATTCTTGAACAATGCTGGTTTGCCGTGAACCCGTAGGACAAAGATACTAT
>NW_008355795.1:1384464-1408844 GCF_000622305.1 Nannospalax galili
TGTCTAATGCCTGGGAGTGTAGTTTGAAAGGACTTAGATGTCTCTGCCGCTCTAGCTGTGCTGGAAGTAAACACTAAGAAAATAGACTTCTTTTTTCCCTTTCTAACTCTCTTCACATTCTTCCTTACATATGCCTCTACTGATAGGAGAAATATAACCAAATGAAAATTATGTACAGGAGACCCTTTAAGGGCTCAACACTGGGCCTTAGCTTGTTCTTACATGAGCTGTGCAGTATGTGTGTGTGTGGGAGTATGTGTGTGTGGGCTCAGGTGCCCATGCCGTTTGGAAGATGGTGTCAGATCTTCTAGAGATGAAGTTATGGGTGGTTATGAGCTGCTGGGCACGTGTCATACCTTTGTACCTGTCTTGGCATGCTGACAGTAGCATGAAGCTGACAAGTTCTCCAGGGCAACAGTACTGGAGTCAAACATTTGACCTAAAGTATTGCTCACCTTTACAGATTCTATCAGTCAATTCTGATAAACCCAGGTGTTCAGCCACTCAGTGAAGGTTTTGTGTTTGTTGGGTTTGTTGGTTTCGTTTTTGTTTGTTTTGAGACAATGTTTCACTAAGACTTGCCTTGAACTTGCCGTGTGTAACAGGCTGGCCACCAGCTCACAGAGTTCTACCTGCCTTTATCTCTGAAGGGCAAGCCTGTGCAACCAGTCCTGGAATCAGTGCAGTATTTTTAGCTCTACTTGGAGGATTGCAGTGTTTAGGAATCCTGGACATTTTGAACACAAAGACTTGATCACAATTGCTATAGTAACACAGCTTTATTTTATTTTATTTTTCATATATTTTATCTATTATTTTTTAACAGAGCATAAGGTAGAGGTTTATTTACAGAAGAGTGTGCACCTCACATTTACGGCTGTGCCATAAAGTCCACACTCAAATACAGATCCTGTGACCTCAGGATAGCCTCACAAAATTGTGAGAGCAGTGCCTCTTGGTGTTCTTGGCTTATGTATCCTTAGCCCCTCCGCCCCCACAAGCAGCTAATGTCGACTGATTGTGTCGGAAGGGTAACTGACTCCTCCCTGGACTCCTTAATGAGGGTGGAAAGGAGGTGTGACTATAGCTTGCCAGCATAGTGATCTGAGGACTCTTCCAGTTAACACTTACCCCTTCCTCTGGCTCTTATATGCTTTCTGCCAACCTCTTCCCCCAAAGTCCCTGAGCCTTGGAGTGGGTGTTAGGTGGGGGATGGTTTTCCTCCCAATGTGGAAGGCACTGAACTTCTGGGTCTCTGCATAATCTGTTTTCCCTGGGTTGTTGGGTAGTTTCAGTGGGATTCCATGTACTATACAAATACACACAGCAAGAAGCAAGAACATCTAAACAGTGGCTGCTATAACAACTTAACCTATGAGTGTAAACACAAGTGCTTGGATGGTACTTTAGCAGGTGCATCACATCCATCTAACAAAACAACTTCAGTGACTTCCCACTGGGGCCTACATTCTCCCCTGCCACAAGGGGTTGGCCAGGTCTACAGTACCAGATGTGTGTTCCACCCCTAGGAGCGGGCATTATATCCAATTGAAAATTTGCTGATTGTACATACAGTAGATGCTCCACTATTGCACCAGCAGGAAGATCTTGTTTGGTATCTGTCATTGAGGAGAATTATGGAAGACAATTCTCCCCCAGTGATCTGGAGTAACACACCTTTATATGTCCTCTAATGACACAATTTTCTATTTTGTCTTGGCAGTCAGTTTTATTCCTGAAAGACACACCTATTTTTGGGTGACCATGCCCTCTTTCAAAATCCAGAAGCTGGTTTATAATAAAGAAAATGTAGCACAATGTTTTTCACTAGGGTGACTTATTAGATATTTTATGTCCCTAATAGACAGTTCAAATTGTTTCAAAATATGATTAAGCCAGGATTGTTAAAGATCATGTTTAAACTCCTTGGCTGGTGGAAAAAATACACAGAAATTTATCTTCTCAATGCAGTGAAACAGAGAAGAAAACATTTCCTTTTATGAAAATAACCCTTCTCCCATCTCCTGTGTCTTCTCAAAGGTTTTAGAACATTTTCATATATTCTTGTAAACTCAGACTCATCAGGATTTACTGATATTCATCAATCTACCAATGACTTGAGAGTTAACTCATGTCTTTTTCTTTCTTAGGTCAGGGCTATTTTTCTTTAAATTACTTAGCTACAATTATAAAGGTGTTAGTATGTCTCAGTTCTCACTCCCTGATGCATGAAAATTTTAATAAACCCAGAAACCATCTTGTATATATGCCAGGCATGAATTTTCCACCATAAATGAGATCAGAAATGTCACATTGGTTCATTTTTCTCCCAAATCAAATTAAATCTGACTGAAAAAATATAGTCATGATAGGGAGAATTTCAGCATGACCCCGGAGTGGTCCCTCCTTCTTAGCATTATATAGAAATCAAAAAACTTACAAGGTGGCCAGAGTAAAGAAGAGATTCATTAATTTTCATCTCCTCCCAGGCACTGTTGCATATGTATCTTCTGAGCTCATGAAGTTCATTTCACAGAGGGACTTCCAAATCTCCAGGGTAATCTTGGGAGGGAAGTTCTTGTGCCATTCTGAAAGCTTAACATCTCCACTACACAGACGTTTCTCTCTGGTTCAGTGACCTCTCCACCTTCTGAGTGCTGACACTGCTGTGCTTTGTTTAGGTATGCCAACCCTGAAGAGACACATTTTTCTTTCTTGCTTTGGTGGAATCTTTTCTTCTTAAAATACAACAGAAGCTACGGTAACCTTGGCAACCTCATACATTTGGGCACTTTTGTCTGTCCTATTTCTCACTATGGTAAGAGGGAAGGAAGGATGGGTACCAGTTGATGGGATATGATGGAAAAGTGATTGGTGTTCTTAGAGTCCAGTCTTACATGTAAGCACAGACAGCACATGCGGGTGGGGATGGTAGGAGAGGTGTGTGGTGTGATACTTTGTGTCTGAAGTTCTTCACTGAAATTACTCAATGGAACTGAAATCAAAATGTTTAGGTTCATGGGGATGGGAGAGGAAATATGATCATATGAGGAGAAAAAAGACCATAAAGATACACTTAGAAGTGTGTAAACAGGCCGGGGAGACAGTGTTTCCACGCTGACCTGAGATTTGCTGGTCTGCTATTGTGACCATATTTTGTCTGTTCCAGGTTCAGCTTCAAAGGAGAGATGCTGGGAAAGCACAAAGAGGATGAGGAGTGGAGAAGCTCTATGTATAGGTTACATCTCTACATCTACCTATCATCTACCTATCACCTCTATCTATCTATCTATCTATCTATCTATCTATCTATCTATCAATCATCTATCATCTATCATCTATCTATCATCTATCTATCATCTATCTATCTATCTATCTATCTATCTATCTATCTATCTATCTATCATCTACCTATCATCTATCTACCTATCAGCTATCTATCTATCTATATCTATCATCTATCATTTATCAATTGTTCTATCAATCAATCATCTATCTATCTCCCTGTCTATCATCTATCATCGTCTATCATGCATCTCACTAGACAGATATACAGAGAGAAAGAAATGGGGAAAAAAGGATGAAGGGGAGTGACATAAGGAAGAAAATGGGAGGTAGATTGAGGAAAGGAAGATGTGAGAGAGAAAGAGAGAGAGAAAGAGAGAGAGGCTGTCACATGGTTCTATCATCTGGAATGATCCACCTTCTGAAGGGGCATCAGTGGGTAGGAGACCAAGAATACCCTTTAATTCTAGTCCAAAGGCTTTCAGACTCTATTTAGACCTCAGCCACTGGGTTAAATACCCAAACGACAACGATCTTCAGAACACACGCTTTCAGAACTCACTGTTCTGAAAGCTAATCAGTTTTATGTGAGAGTTCTGTTTCACAGCTGGTCCAGTTCTGTGAGGATGCACTGGACTTTCCTACACATGTAAGGTGCTTGTCCTACAAATGTGCATGTTTTTTAGGATGTACGATAAAAAGGTGTTGGCTATTACTCTTAAATTTCACATCGAGTTAAAAACAGCAGCACAGTGAAAGAATCTGGAGAATTTCACAGAAATCAGAGTTTTGTCTTTGACTCCATCTCAGAAACCACCTGACCTAACAAGACGGCTTCTACAACCTCTCCTAACTTTTCAAGATCCGTAAGAGTTTGGCACAAAAATAGAGCTAAATCGCATATATACTTATGAAAAATACTAAGTGTTTCTTATCATGGCACACTCAGGGCCTTCCAACTAGGTAGGTTTCTTTTTATTTACTTGTTTCAGAGCATTTCTTAATTAGTACAGTATTTACAACAACACCACCCTTTCTATTCCCTCCAACTTTTTGATGGCCCCTTCCACTTCTATTTCTGTGTCCTCTTCTTTGAATGTGTGTGTGTGTGTGTGTGTTCTACTGAATGCTTATGTGCATGTATATATGTTTATGTTTGACCACTGGTGATTGGATAGCTTGTTGCACCCTTGAAATCTCAATTCAACTATATGGTTACCTAAACAAGACCTGAATCATTTTCTTTTTTAAAGAAAAGAAATAAGGGCCGGAGAGATGGCTCTGTGGTTAAGAACATGTACTGCTCTTACAGAGAACAGAGCTTAGTTCTCAGCACCCAGGTTTGGCTGCTCACAACTGCCTATAATTCCATCTCCAGAGGATCTCATGCTGTGTTATGACCTCTGTAGGCACTTGCACCTACCTGGTGTTTTTCACACACACACACACACCACACACACACACACACACACACACATACACAAACACACCACACATACACACACACACACACACCACACACACACACACACACACACACACACACACGTAGGCACGCACATGCATGAGTGCACATACATAGACACATTTAAAAGTACCTTTTTAAAAAAAAATCATCATATTATTTCTGTGTTGTGAAATTAGAGCGATATAGCTCAGGTTACCTATGTCCCTTTCCAAATAATTTCTTATTAATTGATTTCTGAAGTTTTAAGCCAAAACATGTTAATCATCACAAATTCATTTCATTACTCTAATTTACTAACTTGTTCGTAAACTTACTTTGTATTTCTGCTGTAAATAACTTTTAATATTATTGAAGACAAGTACCCCAAACCTTCTTTAACTCCATCTATAACTATGACAGATTAAATTCTTTGAAGAGGAAAGCACCTGTCATACAAATGAATGTAAAATGCCTGAAGAGGCTGGAGAATTAGTGCATTAAAATGTAAATGAGAGAAAATTTGACTGATGGGAAGACAAGAGGGAATTTAAAAATAAATAGTTAAATTATTTTCTGTTCAGAAAGTCTGTGTCTTCCTATTTGTATAATATATGCCTTATATGCATATATATATGCTATCATCAAAGTACATATTTCTGTATTTCTGTTATTTTTATGAATTTAGTTTTCTTGGTAGTCAGAGTATTGGGTATATATTTATTTATATGTTATTTGTGCTTCTTCCTTAAATAAGAGTTACTTGTTGCTATGACAGGATATCTGACAGGAAGTGACATCATAGCTTCTCTAGGTTTATGATTGGACTGAATGCAGTTCATCACCACGGGGAAATGCCATGCAGGGTCAGCTCAGGGCTGTGGTGATACAAGTGGGAGCTGGCTCAGACTCAGGAGAGGAAAGTTCACAGGCTGTAAACTTGAAGGCCCACTAACCAAGCATCAGAGACCTCTGCCATCCAGGTGGGACCCTCACGCAAATGTTCCATCACCTTCCAAAACAGCACCAGCCTCAGCGAACAGCTATTGCTGGGCCTGTGGAGACCATGTCACTTCAAATTGTCAAATTGACCTCTAGGATTTGTTTTTCTTATATTGAGCATGATTTTCTACTCAAATTCCCTGCCTTGCCTCCCACATCCTCACACTCTGTTGTGCTATAGGGAAATCTGTTATGCAGTGTCCTCGTAAATAACTGATTTCCCATGTTGGCAATTGACAGATGTCAGCATTTCCTCTGAATGAACTATCTGCGTTCATGTTGAACTTTCCCAGCTGCTGGCTTGTTCTTCCCCAGGATCTGCCTCCTAGGGGTTCTCATGCATCCCACCGAGTCAAAAAGTCCTGTGACCGCCCTGATTCTGTATTAACATAAGACATTGTTTCTAGAAGAATGTCATACTATTTCCTCCTAAGTGAAAATCCTGCAAAATTGAACATAGTTTAATAATCTAGTCTTCAAGTTCACTGCAAAATTCTGGAAAATCTTTCTATCTTTATTCTCCACTCTATTTTCCTGTAAAGCTCTGTATTCCTTACTGAGTTCATGAAGTATAGTCTCTACGTCCTTGTTCTAATCAATGCATGTCCCTAAACAAGTAATCATTCAAAGCCTGATTTCCTCTTTAATTTTATTCCTCTATCCAGTATTAGGGATGTTTTTAGCTCCTGTTTATTTTAGCAGCTTTCTAGATCCTTCTTATAGTGAGCGTGGGTCTCACTTTGAATCATAATTACTTATGTGGGTACTTGTATCCTTTCCTGTAGTGAACCAGACCTAATTCATTAATGTAATGCCATCTCACTGAGCAGGGTAGGCACGCAATAAATACTACTGGATGCATACATTTTCCCAGCTTATATTCACACTGAGTCTTAAAATTACTGAGTAAAATACTGGTTAGAGGGGCTGGAGAGACGGCTCAGCTGTTAAGAACACTGGTTGTTCTTGCAAAAGACCTGGGTTCGAATCCCAGCACCCACATGGCAGCTCACAACTGTCCATAACTCCAGTCCCAGGGGATCTGACAGCCTCTTCTCCATTCCGTGGGAATTGCACGACACTGGTGCACTTACCTACATGCAGACAATACACGCATACACAGAAAATAAAAATAATAAATAAAATATTTTTTTAGAAACTGGTTAGAGTGATTTCACTATTAACTTGACTGAGTCTGTTAAGTTTAGCCTAGAACTTTTTCCTAAACCACTTCCAGTAAAGAGATATTTACTTAAATTAGTCACTTTACAAAACAAACTTTTATTTTGAATTAGAAACTGGTTAGAGTGATTTCACTATTAACTTGACTGAGTCTATTAAGTTTAGCCTAGAACTTTTTCCTAAACCACTTCCAGGAAAGAGATATTCACTTAAATTAGTCACTTTACAAAACAAACTTTTATTTTGAATTGATATTTACTTAACAGAACAGTTGTGTTGTTCATAGAACCATATACTGCTCACCTAGGTTATTTATGTTGTTGGATGGAATTTTTCAAAACTAAGACATGGTATTTTCATGTTACTATGAAGTAAGTCTACACGTTATTTGGTTTCATCAGCGCCTCCTTTCTTCGCTCCAGGATTAGATGCAGGATAATTTTGAGATTCTCGTGTCCATTTTATCAGAAGCCAAAGCACCAAACATATCAGTGAATTTCAGTCTCCGCAGTGAACTAGGATACAAGGAACACAGATTGGGCTTGGCATAAAATATTCCAAGTTCTTAGCTTCTACAGACAGATATTTGCAGAAGAGAGTATTAAAATTCTCAAAGTTAAATGATGGTTATTTATTATTATTTATTTATAGGATTGGATGTGAAATCACCTACGCTCCATAATACAATTGAAAGTCAAAACTAGGAATTTTCCTGTCAGAGATGCATACATCTCCCCCTTTTGATTTGAATTTTAACTAAGAATAATGATATGTCAATTTTTACTGCACATATACTAAATGCTACGTAAATGAGCACAGCACTTAGAACAAATTCCTGTTCACAGTATCAGGTACGGACCACACATTTTCCTTTCCTCATCACTGAACCGGCATGGACATCTGGCGACATCTGTCGTATACTTGCGCATCTTTCTGGAGTAGATAAGTGTTTCAGGATGCTGGCTACTGGTGACCTGAGGGGTTTGTTCCCCAAAACACGGCCTGTGAATTTCCTTCCTAAGATTGCAAAGTCCTAAAGTTCTCCTCTTTCACTACAGACCTCTTTCTCTACTTCAGCCCAAGGAGAATGTTTTATTGTTTAACTGGGAGAAATTGCTCCCAACTTTCTTTTTTCTTTTTCTCTTCTTTGAATTAATTAGCTAAAACCTCACTATATAACCCAAGCTGGCCTGAAACTTGCCATGCTCCTGAGTTAGTGTCTGTAACAAGCATGGCGTCTCCATGACTGGCTTGTCTTTCCCCTTTTTCAAGATCTCCATTTCTCCTGCTTCCAAGTTCCAGTTCTAAGGGACACAAAGGCACTGCAGGCCCTGGTACCATAATCCATGTCTTGCTGTGGTAATGAAGGAAAATCCTGTTGTCCACTTGAATGGGGAACAGGTAATACACGTGCTCAAGCAAGGTAATTGGCATAGGAAATTTTTTTTTTTAAATAATTCAAAACTTAATGTAATTGCCCATTGAGTAAATGACATAACGAGAACAAGTAGTCCTAGACCTTGAGTCAAGCAGAGCTGACAGGTACAACTATTACAAAGCTGAACCAGACTGTGTGCAATCATTGGGGTATCCTATGAAGCAAGAAACTAGGATAAAACCCTAGAGAAGTTCAACTACAAGCAAGTGGCTGCAGACCAGACTGGATTTCTGGAATTCTGGGCTTAGCACACACCCTGACCTGTGTAGAATATCATCTTAAATGCCATCATTTAATTCTAGCAAAACACATC
This sequence comes from Nannospalax galili, assembly GCF_000622305.1. Classification (NCBI taxonomy): domain Eukaryota; kingdom Metazoa; phylum Chordata; class Mammalia; order Rodentia; family Spalacidae; genus Nannospalax; species Nannospalax galili. The sequence goes on from NW_008355795.1 coordinate 1,393,129, forward strand.
CGTTCATACATACACGGCTGTCTGTGAGACTCCTAGTGAGATTCCACCTTTACCCATTCTGGGTATTTTGAATATCAAATCACGTAATTTTTCTTTATCCTTTCTGCATATGTATCACAGCACTCGATACATGGGATGAGGCTGTAACTGTGTGGGACAGTGTTGTTCCTTTAATAAAACATAGGGAAGGAGGATGTGTTAATACACACATGCCTAGAGCTTGAGTGACAAATTAGACACATAATACGGACACAGTTTAGGACAAATCACACAGATTCCTGTGACAGAAAGAAAATCAAGTTGTAAGTTTTTCACTGATATCTAGAGATACCTTCTACTTCCCATGATAGTTTTCATCCAATGGTATTTTTTGAAAGAATTGATATTTATTCACTTTTACAAAATGGTAAGGGAAAATTTATATCTTTGAATGTGTGCACACTTAATCAGATACAGGGCAAGGATTTATCTTTGAAGGGAAAAACTCAGGAAGATGATATAAGGTTAAGGTAAGAGAAAGGTTTGGCTATGAACCTCTTGATTTTAAGCTTAAAAAGAGAAAACATGTTTGCATTTCCACCAGCAGTGAATGAGCGTTCCTCTTTCCCCACATCCTCTCAAGCATTTGGAGTCTTCTGTTCTCTTGATCTTGGCCAATCTGACTGGGGTAAGATGAAATCTTAAAGTGGTTTTTATCTGCATTTCTCTAATTACTAGGGAAGTTGAACACTTTTTAAGGTGCTTCTTAGCCATTTTTATTTCTTTGCTTGAGAACTCTCTGTTTAGGTCTATGGCCCATCTTTTTATTGGGTCCTTTATCTTCCTATTTATTTCTTTTCTGAGTTCTTTGTGTATTGTAGATATTAATCCTCTGTCAGCTGTGTATCTAGTGAAGATTTTGTTCCACTCAGTGGGCTTCCTCTTCCCTTCCATAGTTCTACTGTACAGAAACTTTTCATTTAATGAGGTACCACTTATTGATTTTTTTTTACCTTAGTGCCTGAGTAGCTGGTATCTAGTTTAGAAAGTCCTTTCCTGTTTCTATATCGTAAAGGGTGCTGCCTATGTTTTATTCTAGCAGTTTCCAAGTTTCAGGATTTATATTGAGTTCTTGATCCATTTGGAGTTGACTTTTGTGCAGGGTGAAAGATAAGGGTCAAGTTTCATTTTTCTACAGGTAGAGATCCAGTTTTGCCAGCACCACTTGTTAAAGATTCTATCTTTCCTCCATTGCGTGTTCTTAGCACTTTTGTCGAATATCAGGTGGATGAAATTATATGAACTCATGTTTGGGTCTTCTTTGTGTTCCATTGGTCTGTGTGTCTATTTTTGTGCCAGTACCACACTGTTTTTTTTTTTTACTGTATCCCCCCAGCATTTTTTTAACTATAGCCCCCCAGCATTGATGAGAACAAGAGACTGTAGAGTGTAGGATGGGACTCCTATATGGAACCTGCCCACCAACAGCTCAGGGGCCATTGCAGAAGAGGAGGCAGAAAGATTGTAAGAGCCGGGGTTGGTTCATGAACAGATGAGGTTTAGGCCTCCAGGCCCCTGGTGTTTGCTCATGTGAGCCTGTGGCAGCTGTGGCGTCCAATGTGGGACCCACGTCAGTTCAATTAAACAAGGGCCCAATGGGGAGTTGATAAATAGGTGGTGGTCCAGCTCTAGATAGAGAACTACTTGAGACTGGTTGATGATGGGTGAGGGAGAGTATGACTTACATATGGCCACCGGATGGGCTGACTAGACTCCATTGGATGGATTTACACTGAAGGACATTTGGGTGCAAACACCTGAATGACTAGACTCAGCATGTATGGCAGAGTATGTAGGGTTCGGTGAGGGGATTGGGGGATCATGGATGGGGGAGAGAGTCTGGATATGAGTAGGAAATATATGAAATTTTAAACTCTCACTTAAAATATATATAAAGAAAAAAAAGAAAACATGTAAACAACTGTCTGCCAAAAATTATAATTTGCAAAAATGTTGTATCTGTGTAATAAAATATTTGTTCATAAAAGAGAAACCTCACTTGTGACAATGTGTGTTAACTTGAGAAACACTGTCATAAGGTAACAACCAGACACAGAAAAGAGAAATCCAGCATGTACTCACTTAGATGTGGAATTCAGGGTAGAGCAGCACCTGCCAGGGTCTGGGTCACAGGGACAAGTTTGATCCATGGGTTTAAGTGTGCAAGCTTTCAATTATAAATGGATTACAACCTGAAGGCCTTGGAATTAACAACAGTGCAGTAAGACTGTATTACTTTTATGGAGCTGCTAAGATAGTGTATCTCAGCTGTCACAGACGATAGCTGTGTGATATAACAGATGCATTAATTCATTTAGAGCAATCACTCTGTGATGTATGTGCTTTTCAGATCTTATCTTCTTTCAACATTTAATTTTACTTATACTTTCTATTTTGTAAAGCTGCGGAGACTATGTGCCATTTACAGTTCAGAAAAAAAACACAAGAAATTTAAAATAAAAGTATTCATACAATCACAAGATAAGTTTTCAAGTTCTGTTTATAGAGTTAAAGTTATTCTTATCAAGTGTATTTTCAATCTGTTTCTTTAGAAATTTTTCACTTGGTCTAATTTCAGCTATATACTATGCATCTGAAATTCATGATATTAAATTATTTTTCATATCAAGCCAAGATATAGATCCATATGTTATTTGAAAACAATTTAATTAATTTTTGTAGATCTTTAACTTTTGCAGAATTATAAATTACTAAGGGTAGAATTTCAATATTTATTTTTGTTCCTGTTCAATTTTAGTTGTCCCTTAGAAAAGATATGAATTTCAAAAAAGTATGATATAGTAAGTATGTAAAACTTTAAACATTTAAAAATGTAAAACTTTAAATTTAAATATAATGGTAGAAAAAATATATGCGCATTAGTCTTTGGGTTAAGGTTCAAGCTGTATTCTTGCAACAAATGTCAGTTTTACCTCTGGCATCCGATACAGTAAGGCAAAGAAATGACGGAATTCTTACATGAGAACAGTGAGCCTTCCTGCTGTAGGGCACCAAACACTTCAGCATTCAAAACACATTTATGATAAAAATATTATCAAACAAAACTTCCTCCTCTGGTAGTTAGACAAGATACAAAGAGGATGGTACCTCCACAGAGAATGCAGTAGCGTTTCCCTTCTGCAGAAAACCAGGAGAGAGCCAAACGCCGCTAGGGACCGAGGGGCCACTTCAGGCTCAGTGGCTGAGTGGAATCAGAGAGTTCTGAGCTTACATTAAGGATTTATGTGTGGTTTTGTGTCTGTTTTCTTCAGTTGATATTTAACTACCTAACTTCAAGAAAGATTAAAGCAAAAAGAGAAGTGTAAGGAATCTGATTAGTTTGAAACAGTGAATCGCACTTAGAGGTCAAGTAGATGTTTGAGTGACAGCTATGGTCAGGACTGACCAGAGGAATGAAAGAGCATTTCTGTGATTTCTTACTGAGCAGCTACAGAGACGCAGCACCAGGAGGTAAAACCACTCAGGGGCTTGTCCACCCCCACATTCAGAGAGAAAATGGAAATTAATATTTGATTATTTTTGAACTATGAAAGTGACAATCTCTTCTGACCTCAATGAATAATTCAGTCTACCAGATGGACAGAAAATGTTTCTTAACATGTGTGCCCACACTAGAGAAAAAGAAACTGAAGGATTCGTCAGCACGTGGGGAAGTATTGTGGACTCCGAAGGGACTGCAGAAAGAGAGGAGAATATTCAATCTCCAATAACTAGCATTTACCTTAAATACAAATGTGCAAATGAGGGAGACTGGGCGGTACATAGCACATCTTCAAAGTTTAGAGCAGTGGTTCCTGAGCCTGTGACATTCAGCTGTGAACACCCTGTTTGGACCCAAAGCAGTTCCAGAAATGGGTGGTGTGTGAAGCTCACACAGGAACTTTGAAGGTTTTCTCCTGGATGATGAGAGTGATCCACTTCTCTATCAAAGGAGGCCGACTTAAGGGAGCTGCCCCACTCCTTTAGAAAAATAAGTGAATAGTGTACAATATTTGATTTACGCAGTTATGTATGCACACAGAATTATTATGTATATAATTATAAACGAGAATGACTATGTAATAAGTCATGCATATATTAATACTTTCTACTTATAATAAATTAACATTGGTAAGCTCCTCATTGAATCATCTATAACACGTATCTTTTCCTTACTGTATAATCTGTACTCTGAAATTTTAGCCTATCACACAATTGCTTACAAAATTTCAGTCTCCTATGCAGGATGTAATGATGCAGTGTATTTTTCAGTATTGACTGTATATATTTTTGTTTCGGCAACAATGCTGGAAAAATATATTTTCCATTATTGCTCTGAGTTTCATCAAATTGACACTGCAATAAGTAAAACCATTTGTGACTTGCTTTTTATTAGCCCAACATGAGCACCCATCAAACTTCATTCATATTGATGCACAAAACTATAGTTCATTGGGTTTTCATTTCTGTGAACTATCTTACAGCATGGCACTATGCCAATCTATCCATCCAATTTTCCTGTGAAGGAGAGGCATGGTGATTTTCATTTCACTGTTTAGAATAATGCTGTGGTGAACATTCCTGAGACTGACTACTAATTCAAGATTCAAATGTTCTCTAGAATATTTGTCTTGAAGTGTAGTCACTGTTATAGCACATGTCACAGTAACAGACCATGCAACATGCTGTGAAAAGTTGTCTACACAAACTGTACTGTTCCTAACTCTGTTCTATCTTTAGTCTTAATGACATTTTATTGCATCAAAATTGTCACCACTGTAGTGGGAATGATGGGTATTCTGTGACTGTCTTGACTTTATATTTTTCTCAAAAAATTTGAAACTTTTTAAGGTTTATTTAGCCTTTAAATTTCCTTTTATATTTGATATATACTTAGATCTTTTTCTATCCTTACTTCATCATTTTGTCTTTACTCTGTCTGTTATATATAAAAATACTAGCACTTTTACACTAAAAATATGTTTCTCAAGTATTAACTTAATTTTTAATGAGCAAATGTTAACAGAATTCTGTTAAACATGAAAGGGCTCTCAGCATAAACTATCACTTTCTATGAAGTGACAACAGCCATCTCTATTTGATACATACTATGATGTTTTGCCTTTTAAATTCCAATTATTGTGCTATGTACATTTGGAATGATGTGTTTATGACACCAAAATTTTAACATCTAATTAAAATGCACTTTGATAAAAGAAATAAAAATTAATGATATTTGCCAATGTGGATTTGAAGTCTCTCCCGACTTGGGAATCATGGTTACATATTTGGCATTAGGGTAGTTTAGAAAAATTAAGCCTTCATCATGGATCCTTTAAAATAATTAGAAAAGGGGCTGGAGAGATGGCTCAGCAGTTAAGACCACTGGCTGTTCTTGCAGAGGACCTGGGTTCGAGTCCCAGAATTCGCATGGTGGCTAACAACTCTCTGTAACTCTAGTTCCAGGGGATCTGATGCCCTCCACTGACCTTGGTGGGCATTGCATGACAGAAGTGCACTTACGCACATGTAGCCAATATACTCATACACGCACACACACACACACACACACACACACACACACACAAATAATAAAGAACATATATTTTAAGAAACACAAAATTAGAAAAGAAATGCTGTCTGCCACTTGTCAGCATCTGCTTTATCTCACGTCGAACCATTCCCACATACTATTTATTAAAATTAAAATAATCCCTGACATTTGCAGAATTCAATGTGTCTGCCATGGCTATTCAGGGAACACAAAAATCACAGCTCTAGTGTATTGCTTTATCTTTCCTGATGGAAGTAAAAATAATTATCCTGAAAATATCCCAGACACTGAACAAATAAAGGACTTTGTATATTGACAAAAGGTGCAAAAACCAACTTTTCACCACAGAATAAAATAGGAGAATATAGAATGCCACTAAAGGATTTTGAGTTTACATATGTCTCTTTAAGAAGAAGACTTTAAAGTGTGGTGGTCAGAAGAGAAACGATTGTAAATATCGAGTCATGATATTGTCCTTGAATTAGAGGGTGATTCCAGTGCAGGATGGCTGAGAGATGATGAATTGCCATCAGCAGTTCCACTCCGCCCAGTGCTGACAAATGGCATCCTCACAGTTCAAATCGCAAGGCTTGAACTGCAATCCCTCTGTTTTCTTAAGCCTGAAGTGAGGTAGCAGAGCTAGAAACGGACTCCTTAGAGTAATTAAGTTAACCAAGAACGGCCACAGTAAGCAAAGGTAACTCCATTGAACAGCAACAACCAAAGAAAAAAGGGAAAACATTGAGGACGCCAGTGTAGCAACAGCCTCACGGAAATGTAATTGCGGTGGAGAATCTGCTGTCAGGTTACACAGCACAAACCAACGGTGACACGTCATCCTTCTTCCTTCTGTAACCAGCAGGACTCTGTGGTGTGCAAGTGTTTCAACAGTTGCACATAGAATCAGGTCAGAAAGTCCTAAATGTGGGATTTACCTGCTAGTTTTAGGTGGTTGAAATCCAGGGCTTGTCTCCTCCGGACAGGTGAGTCTAGACAGTCACAGTGTGTGCAGGAGGCCAGGGCTGGAGCGGTACCAGCTTAATCAGATGTTTTCTCTAGTGCTTCTTCGGGATGTTGCTGCTAGTCCTGGGTCTTCTCGGGTCTCTTGAGAGTGCTTTTCTTTATAACATTGAGTCGATTTATATTTTCAAAGTCTTTGCAAAAGCCATTGAAAACTCATCTGGAAGCTAGTGTCTGAGGGAGAGTTGTCAGAGAACTTTCTTCATCACAGCTGTGTGTGTCTGGTACATTCTTACACCCTAGACTGTGACCTCTTGTGGAAATATATTGATATTTATGACCCTTTTTAGTATATCTGCTTTATAAACTCAATAACTGAAGAGACAGTTTACTTCCCAACACTTCTGACCCTAACTTCTCCTCTCTCTAGAAGATATTGGATCAGCATTGGGTTTCTTCTCTATGTATTTTATTCGTGTGTGTGTGTGTGTGTGTGTGTGTGTGTATGTGTGTATACACACATGTCTGTGGGTACCCTATGATGCCAGAAAACAACCTCAGGTCCCTGGGAGCTGGGTTACAGGTGAATGTGAGCCACCACATGTGACTATTAGAATACAAACTCTGGTACTCTGAAAAGGCAGTAAGTAAACAAGTCTTTAAGTTTTGATGTTTGCTTATTCATTTACTTATTGAAATGAGGATACAGAGTCTTACTATGTGATCCAGGCTGGCCTAGAAATCAAGGAGATCCATGTACTTTTGCCTCCTGATTGCTGAGATTACAGGGACTCAGTGGTGGTACTTTTTAAGCAATATAGGCTCACTCTTTTATTATTTTTTTCTATGACTTTTTAATTTCATTAATCCAAAAACATTTGCTGAGTTTCTTTTTACATGCAAAGCATGTGTGTGATGAAACATTACAAAACAGTATGATATGCTATCAAATAACATACAGTAGACTAGATTTGACCTACTTGAATTAGTGATAAACAGTGAAAGACAGAGAAATGGGTCAAGCACAGGTCTCCTTCCCCAAATAAAGACTTCCTGAAGTCCTTAGTGCTGGGAGTGTTCCTGAGGAGACGGCACTGACCCCAGAGTGATGGTACCCTAAGCAATTTGGTGGTCACGAAACAGGCTTGAAGGGACGCAGATTCCTCTAGATGTTTCTCTTCCGCCTTTTAGAGCCCTTCTCTACTTAGGGGCACAACAGTTTCCTCTTCCTATTGATAGACTTCTAGAAATTATTTTATTATTTTCATTTTATGCATGTGAGTGTATTGCCTCCATGTAGATGGGTGCACTTGTATCCTACAGTGCCTATGGAGGTCAAAAGAGGGCATTGGATGCTCTAGAACTGGAGTTACTGGTGGATGTTAGCTGGCATGTGGAAGCTGGGAATTGAACCTGGGTCCTCTGTAGGAGCAGCTAGTGCTCTTAACCACTGAGCAATCTCTCCAGTCCCCCATTGATATACTATTATGGACACTTGGTTCTTTGCATATGTCTCATACACTGACTGGCTTGATCTTGCACTCCTTCCTAAGTCTTTCTTCCTACTTAAAGATGGATGTCAAATGGCTTTAATGTTCTTTGGGTTGAAATCCACATGTTTGAGGAAAACCATCTCTACTCAATCCATGTCTTACTTTACTCTTTTAAGTTCATGAGTCCATTCTGAATGAAGTGAAGTTTTAATTTTATTATAATTGTTTGATGTGAAATCCAGTCAGATTGTATACACTGTGACGGCTCCTTTTATCAGAATTTCATAGTGTAACCAAAATGAAAGTTTTATCATGTTAGAACATCGTAGACATGTAGAATGCAAATTAAAATATCTGAAGAAAACAGAGTCTGGCAGAACATGAAGGAATGCCGTGTGCTGGGAGATACCCACAGCTAGGAACACGCTTGTGAGTAAGAGAATTGATAAAGTTCACTGGCATTTTAGCAGAAGCGGTTTCTCTTCAGTTTTCTTTAAGATCCCGATTATAAAGCAGAGCATATCACTACTTCCTGGCGTTATTAGGAGCATTCTCCGAGTGAGAAATACTGTAGGTTAAGTTGGACATGAGTCCCAGTCATCTACATGGATCCCTGTTCTTCATCAGTGTGTCCTAAGATGCCAATGAGCCTGGTATTGTGCCACGCAGGTCAAGAGTGAACCATCTCTTGCTTCGTGAGTGCTTCTCACCTGTCGCTTCCATTACTCGGCACCCATGTATGTCTCCTGCCTGTAGAAGCTGAAGTTATTGGTATTTAGTTACTCTTTAAAAACGAAAACTAAAGCATTTCCAGAATCAAAAAGGTTGTATGTGAAAAATAAAGTCAGATACCCAACAAATTGATCCACAGGGATTACTGTAATTCACAATAATCTCAATATCTCAGATTCACAGAATGTTTTGCCCCTTTGGTGAACTTGAGTGTGCCCTGAAATTCTCTATTCACTTCTTGAGCACCTTTGTACAAAAACACGCATGTTCATGTGTGCACAGGCAACTATTCTAAAGGTGTAATAACACGATATAAACTCCAGTGAAACCTGTATTTGATTAATTTTACTACTGTTATTTTGGGTCAATGGTTCTATGTGAACATGTATCGAAAATATAATTTTAATAGTTATAGAGTAGTTGTGGATGTTAGAAATGTTTAAAGATGATTTCTCACAGATAAAATATCTTTCATTAATAACCTAAATTTTACTTTTGTAATTACTGGGCATTTGTGATTTTTTGATGAATTGTACATTGGTTCAGATTTTCATTCATGATTTTTTAAAAAAAAGATTTTATTTATTATTTTTGTTTTATGTGTATGCGTATATTGCCTGCATGTAGGTAAGTGCATCCGTGTCATGAAACGCCCGTGGAGATCAGAAGAGGCTGTCTGATACCCTGGAACTGGACTTACGGACAGTTGTCAGCTGCCATGTGGGTGCTGGGATTCAAACCTGGGTCTTCTGCAAGAACAGTCACTGTTCTTAACCGCTGAGCCACCTCTCTAGCCCCAATGATTTTGTTTTTTTTTAATTGATAAATAAAAACTTTAGACCTTCTGGATTAAGTAAAATGATATAAACTACATATTTTTTAAATTATTTCAAATATTTCCTCAGGGTTTGTTGGTACTTTACAAATGTTGGGGTGTGCAGAGGTAGCTCAGCAGTTAACAGCATATACCGTTCTTCCAGATGACCAGAGTTCAGCTCTCAGCACCACTGCTGGGTGGTTCACAACCTCCTGTACCTCCAGCGCCAGATTCTCCTGCCCTCTTCTGGTCTCCACTGGCACCTCTACACACACAACATACACATAAATTAAAAACTAATGTTTAAAAATGAAGAGAGTCTGTCTGCTTAGGGCAATCTTCACAGCATAACATTTATAAAAACTTCCAATTTCCCAGGCATGTCAATGTGGGCTGCAAACATGGTCACCTCCTTCCTCATGTCCCACCAGTTTCCTCCCCACGTCTTCTTTAGCTGAGTCTAATTGGTCATCAGACATGGTCACCTCCTTCCTCATTTCCCCTCAGTTCCCCCTCCCACCAGCTCTTTAGCCGAGTTAGTCAGTCATGCTACATCCATGAGATTTCTGTGACCTTTCCTTGCTTCTTATCATGAATCCATATTTTACTGTTCTTTTGCTAGTATGTTGAAAATTGTGATCAATCGTAAAGAACAGTCATCTGTTACCCAATCCCACAATAGAACTTGAGATGTGTTTTAATGGAGGCCTAATCTTTGACTCCAAACTATGTGAGATTGTTAAGAGCTCCTTGGTTGTCTTATTTCTTTTCTTGTTGTTGGATGGAAATAAAATCCTATCCACCATTTTGATGAGGGATTTGGAAATTTAATAAATATGACTATGTTACTAGAAGCTCAGTGTGCGGAGTAGGAATGAGTCATTCCTATTTGAATAGTGCAGGAAAAATCATGTTCTAGAAACTGTGGTTGATCTTCAAATACGAAATTGATTAAAATTAGTGATAATAGAGGGATGAGTAACCAAGGATGGACCTGAGCTGATGTTCCTGTAAGTGGTGCATGACCATACGTAGCTCTGCCTTTCTATAAGCTGTCTCTCTGTTTCTGTCCTTCAGTGAATTTCAACTACGTGTATGGTGTGCTGGCACGCAGTTGGATTCTTTGTGCGTTATTAACATGCTTTATGATTCTCAAATTATGGGCAAAAACATTGTTTGCTGGTTTATATATGGTTAACCCTTGGTATTATGGCCACTTATTTGAGTTTCTTAGTCTCTATCAAAACATCAATAGAATTAGCTCTAATGCTGAATTGTGCATAAGGAAGGCATTCAGTAAGTATTGAATTTGTCATTTATTACATGCATAAAATAGACACAATAATGTGCTGATTTCAAACTTTCAGATGTTAGCAAATGGGTTCACCTGGGGTATAAAAGAATATATTAGCTACTATTTTTGATACTGTGACAAAATAATCTCAGAAAGGAAATTTGGGGGCATCACAGTTTGAAGAGAATCGGCCCATCAATATGAGGAGAGCATTGCAGCAGATGCTGAAGCAGCTGGTCCCACTGCACCACAGTCAGGAAGCAGAGAGAGATAAAGGCTGCTGCCCCGTGATCTTTGCCTTTCAAGCTTGTTCTCTGGGACCCTAGCCCACGGGGTAGTGCCTCCTGCAGTCAGGGTGAGCCTTCCCTCTCATCCTCAGTTACATCTTTCTGGATTCATCTTCATTGATGTATGCAGCAGGGTGTCTCCAAAGTGGTTCTAAATCCAGTCATGTTGACCATGAAGTGTAACCTCCATATCCCCTGTAGACCCAGGTACAAATTTGTAAGGGAGAGATCTAAATTAACATGTCCCAGCCATTATGAAGTTTTTGACTGGTGACACTGTTTCTCTTTTCTCTTATAATTGTATGGCACAGCTCCTGATCCATGCAATTTATACCCATCTGTCGGTGTGCTCTGCACAGACTTTTATTTTTTTTTGATATTTTATTTATTATTTTTATTTTATGTGTGTGTGTATTGCCTGCACATAGGTAAGTGCACCTGTGTCGTGCAATGCCCGCGGAGGACAGAAGAAGCTGCCGGATCCCCTGGGACTGGAGTTACAGGCAGTTATTAGCTGCCATGTCGGTGCTGGGATTTGAACCTGGGCCTTTTACAAGAACAGCCAGTGTTCTTAACCACTGAGTTATCTCTCCAGCCCCTACACAGACTTTTAGAAGGCAGCGGACATCTCTGTGACTGAAGTGGTCAGGATGGGTTGTTCTGTTTCCATGAGTAAGCACATAGGGAAAGTGGGTGTCTGTCACGAAGACCCTGGACCTGGAAGAGACGTGACAATCAGCCTCTGAAGCTACGATCTCACCATGCAGCTGGAGGACAAGAATTGGGAGCTTAAAAATATTGTGCCTCTAGTTTTAATTACGCCTTGCAGACTTCGTACAACACTGCTGTTTATTTAAACTTGGGCTGCGCACGGTTTCCCTTCAGTGAATAGGAGCTATTCTGTGAACCATGTGTAAACATCTATTTTCTAGAGAAACCAGCAATTAAGGACTTGTAATGAATTCTAGTCTCTTCAATCTCTTTTAAAGAACACCATGGAATCATAGAAAATATGATATTAAGATTCTTTAAAGTCTGCCCTGTCATTTTCTGATGAGATAAAATATCAAGACTATAACTTCTTTTTCTATGTGTTCTTCATTTTGGCATTCATTTTCAGTTACAGATACAGTGTAAGTTGCAAATCAAGAATCTCTATAAATGGTCCATGTGTAACTAGACATTTTAAAATATCGATAAGTTTATTATGAGTAGGTGAATTCTAGAGCTATTTGTCAACCCTCTAGCTACATGGTAAGATTTTCTTTTTATAGCATTTGGTGTTTACTTAATCTTTTAAAAGTACTCAAGGCATGTCAAAAGAGTATGAGAAGGTGTTCTATAAATACTAGTTTAATTTCATTATATATAAATGTACCCATGGAATATAAGCTGTGTGGTTAAGTCTTACGTAGATATAAATATAAAACCCAATTGGTCTTATAGGTGTTCTGTTCTCCCGTGAGTTAGGACAATGTCAAAGAGCATTTAGATAGTTCGACTGTAAGTTTCACATCAAAATGTAACAAAAGCAAAGCCAAACACAAAGGGAAACTATTTCAGAGATGGGTGTTGATGATGCTACCTAGAGAGAGCCAAGCGTTGAGACACGGGCACTTTGCAATGTTAGCCAAAACCTCATGATGAAATTCTTACTTCCTGCTCGGTATGAATACCCCTGGAAAGGTCACGTGGCCCCTGTGTCTCCACAGTGTTCTCCCCAGGGGAGGCACATAGCTATGGATCTTTTATCTACTGCGACTATTGGTACATTTTGATATTTTGCTTTGTAAAGGATTCATAGAGCAAAGAATTCAAACAATTACAAGACAAGAGCAGATGAGAACTTTGGTATTCCCTCACCATAGAGTCCTTGCTTTGAGATTTTACGAGTGTTCAAGGTTGAATTAGAATGCCATGCCACTTTCAAGGCAATTATTTGGACTTCACCTGAATCCCACAATGCTGCTAGTTCTAAAAAACAAACAAACAAACGAACAAGAGGAGCAAAGGGAAAATACATGTCATCCTCCCTGGGAAGCCAGGACGGACACAAACTGTCCATGCGGAACTGACGTGGGCTCATCTTGTGTACACTGTATGATATTATCCCTGGTTATATACGACTCTGGGTTTTATGTTAACCTTCACAGTCCTCAAGGTCAGTTACCTAGGAACTCCAGGATTATTATAATTTTATTCTCTCAACCATAGAGCATGGGGTTGTAAGAAGGATTAATGCTCTTTTATATATTTTAATACTTTATTATTATTTTATGTGTATGACTATATTGCCCACATGCATGCAAGTGCACCCATGTCATGCAGTGTCTGAGGAGGTTAGAAGACGGTGTCAGATCCCTTAGAACTGGAGTTACAGACAGATGTTAGCTGCCATGTAGGTACAGGGAATCCAACACTGGTCCTCTGCAGGAGCAGCCAGTGCTTTTAACCACTGAGCCACCTCTCTGTTCCCCATTCTTTTATATTTTAACTGATAGCAAGATGGATCCTGGGGAGAATCAAGTTAGATATCTACATGTGTCCTGAGACAGTTTGAAAGATTTGTGTGTGTGTGTGTGTGTGTATGTGTGTCTGTATGTGTATGTGTGTGTGTTTGTGTGGTATGTGTGTGTCTGTGTGTGTATGTGTCTGTGTGTGTATGTGTATGTGTGTGTATGTGTATGTGTGTGTGGTGTGTGTATGTGTGTATGTGTGTGTGTGTGTGTCTGTGTGTGTGTGGTGTGTATGTGTATGTGTGTATGTGTGTATGTATGTGTGTGTATGTGTGGTGTGTATGTATGTGTATGTATGTATGTGTGTGTATGTGTGTGTTTGTGTGGTGTGTGTATGTGTGTGTGGTGTGTGTGTATGTGTATGTATGAGTGTGTATGTGTGTGTATGTGTGGTGTATGTGTGTATGTGTCTGTGTGTGTATGTGTGTCTGTGTGGTGTGTATGTGTGTGTCTGTATGTGTGTGTTTGTGTGATGTGTGTATGTGTGTGTGTGTGTGTGTGTGCACATGCATATTTCCCTTAAGTGCCAGCAGAGGTTAGAATAGAGCATCAAATCCCCTGGAGCTGGAGTTACAGGTGGTTGTGATTGGCCCAATTTGGGTATTTAGAGCTGAAACTAGGTCCTCTGGAAGACCAGCAAGTGTTCTTAAATGTTGTGGTATCTTTCCGGCCCTAATATTTTCCACATTTCTTTTTATGTTTGTTTGGAATAGGGGCTCATGAAACTCAGGACAACCTTGAGGCTTTGACCCTCCTCCATCCACTTCCCAAATGCTGGATTACAGACTTGCAGGTTTCTGGTTTTGGGTGGTTCCTGGGATTGAACCCAGGGTTCTATGCATTCTAGACAAGAATTCTATCAACTGACACACATTCCAGTCCTCCTGATGAGATCTGAAGATCATCAAAAGACAAATGTATTGACTCTCTTTTCAATAGTAACCTCCAAAGTTACATTTAGTTACTAGTCTTTGTGACCCCACAGTGAGCACTCTAGGCTGAGGATGTATGCTGTTTAGATTTATCTCTACATTGTGGGACTACGGCATCAAGAACACAGATCATTCTGTAAAATTATTTTGAGTGAGATTATTATTAATTACAGTGCAAGCATGAGCAAAGTATTGTGGGGGTAGCAGAGATACAACACAATGATGGAATGGAGAAGGAGAAAGCAAAGTATGTTCATTTCATCTGGACTGGGTGCTAGGGGAGGGTCAGAGAGGAGGAAAAATAAATGGGGGAAGAGGAAGTAGCTCTCCTGAGAATATCTGAGAGGTACTAAGGACAGGAAAGGAGTTTCAGGAATAGGTTCCCCCTCCCTCAAGCCTTGACCCACAACAGGTAGTCATGGTGGTCTCTTCAGGGGCCACCGTTGTGACTGTCTTTGCATTCAAGAAATCCCACCTACTACCTCTTTCTTTCCATGCACTCTCAAAGAATAATCACCTTCTGTCAAGGGCCCTGGAGGACAGTGGGCAGCTGGAGGAGGATCAGGGGTAGAAACATCACCACAGCCTGGGCACAGAACAAACTGTGGCACAGACAACAGGGATAAAGGGGCCAGGGCCTAAAACCTGAGACCAACTGCAGACGTGGGTATGACATAATGTACTGAAGTTGACAGACCACGATCTTTATGCTGAAAAAGAAAAGCTCTGGCTTCTGAGAAGGAAATAGCCAGATGAACCAGGAGCAGAAAGAGCCAAAGACAGCTGTAAGAGTTGGCAAGGAACAAAGAATCTTCTCTGAAGCCAGATTCTCAAATCCCCTCCTTAAAGATATGCAAAGTGCCACCATCACCCTTAGTGTGAGTGTGACTCTTAACAAAATTGCCGTCCTGGGTAGTGATAACCGGTTTCAGATTCCAAGTGCTGATTCTTTTACTTTCATAACTGCTTTCATTGTGAAACACTCACCAACACTCATCATTAGGAATTAAATGTATTTTAAAGGTAATGATTTCTTATCAAAGTACATGGTTACATATGTTTTAGTTCCATGTTTGTGATTATATATATATA
>NW_008355795.1:1408861-1418971 GCF_000622305.1 Nannospalax galili
CACACTTGCATTTTCCAGGGACTTTGCTAGTTACTAAATACAAGCTAACATGCTACAGAGCTAAACCCTGTAGACTTCATTTTTGTCATTTGATAAATTTTAAAACAAATAATTCCACATACGTGTACCTCTCAGGGTGTAAAATAGGGGCAATAGACTACTTAGTCACTTATGTAGTAAAACAAGAGCTACTTTGGATAAATATGAGTAACTAACTCCAAAATGTGCAGTAAAACATTTTAAATATTTTAGCCACACAATTATTTCCTCCTCTGAAATGCTGCTTGTGAATATGTAACAGCTACTGACTCATTTAGAACACCCGTGTGGAGACTTGCTCCAGAAAGAGCAAGTTTTGAGAATTGCAGCCTGTTAAAGAGTTGCTAAGGCAACCGTTGCCTGATAATAGCACAGTGACAGGAGGGAAGGGCCTCTGAGGAACAATGCTTCTCAAAAGTCAGGGAAGAAACAAAGCCAAACACACCTCTGACTGTGGAAGAATAAACACCCAGTGGCTGCGGGGAGCTTGGGTCTTTAATTAGCATGGGGATGGACAGAACCAGCAGGCTGGAAACCAGTGAAAGCTCAAAAGCCCTGCATCTCTTGTCAATCCTGTCGCCTTAAATCTCAGCATCACTTCGTTAGGATTTTTGAAAGGAAGACATGGAGCTCTATCGCGTGTCCCTAGAGCTGATCTCAGGGATTTTCATGTCAACATAAACGCAGTACCTGTGGTCACATGGATTGCGCATACCACAGTGATCTACTATTACATCCACGCATGCACATGTGCCAGTATGTATGTATTGTGTGCTTGGATGTGTCCATCTTTCTGTGCAGGTGAACTCACATGTGTGTGTAAGTTCCTGAGAAGCCCAGAGGTAAATACTGGGTGTCTTCTTCAATCTCTCTCCAATTTACTTTTATTTTTAAATTTTTTACTTTACATGTTCATGAGTATACACTGTGTGCATATGTGAGGCATGTACGCATACGTGTGTGCAAGTATATGCACATGCACATGGAAACCCCGGGGCTAATACTGGGAGTCTTTCCAGATGACTCTCCATATTATTCATGGAGACAAAGTTTCTTGGTTGAACACAGAGTTCACCAATATAGCTAGACTGGCAGGTTGGCACATTCCAAGGTTCCCTGTCGCAGAACTTCTGGAATTACAGGCAGCTACCACACCATCTCACAGCTGTAAGAGTGCTAAGGACCTGAGTCCCCACACTTCTGATAAGCAACACTCTTTTCTAAGCCCCTCCACAGTAGGTTTTGAGACCCTTCCACAAAGGGGCTCTCGGTGAACCAATCTGGCCTGGTTGGGAGGCAAAGCCCAGGGGTTTTCCTGTCTCTGCCTCCCAGGACTCTGGTTACAAGTTGGCAAGACCACAGTATGTGGGTTCTGAGACCCAAACACAGATCCTGAGCTGGCAGTGCAAACACTTTACTGACTGGGCCATTCCCCAGTGCCCAGACTTTTTGTTGATGTTTTTAGTGTTGCTTTGAGGAACCAGTGAGCATCTTAGAAGAGGTTGAGTTGTGAACATGGGTTGGTGTCATCACAGTAGCAAATGTCATACGTGCAAGTGATGCAAAGTCCTTGGAAGCAAACAGAGCAGTTTATTGTTAGTGCAGCGAGTGCTGATGAATTAATTTGAATGATGAGTTGAAGCCATTAGTAAAACAAAGATATTAAATATATGGACACATTTCAAATACTGTTATTTTAAAACCTTCATTAGTCTAGTGACTTAGGTAATATTACCATTTTTCTAATGCTAAGACTAAAGTCTCTGAAGATTAAATCCTACCATTTGGTAAATCTTAAAAGCTGGAATGGATTCTAAGCTAATCCGAAACCCCAGCCTAGGTTTTTAAAAACATTATACTTAGTAAAAATTCACAAATGCTTTCTGAAAAAATGCTTCCTATCTCTACGTCAGTCTGCTGTTGTAGGGTCCTCAGGTTTTTAGATCTCTTTCTGAACTACTGACTCCTAACAGGAGAGATTGCCTTGTGCTGGTTCGATATGGTTAAAAGAGTTGTTATTTAGTTCTCAAGTGAAATTGTTATAATTTTGGCCGCTCACCTGCTATAAATCACCCTGCGAACAAATGGAGAACATGAAGTCATGTGCGGATACTCGGATTTCATTCAAACAAACAGGCTCCACAGGAATCTCCCGGCTGTCAGGGTGCGCCTGGAAATCGTAGGGCTGCAAGTGAGCCAGCCAGAGGAGCAGAAGCCGCCTGCGGCCGTCACAGTCTCACATCGAACGTGACATGGACACGGACTGAGGTTGCAAACAGCCAAACTGAAACACTGGCAGCAAACAAGGCCAAAATCATATTTAATTCAAATCTGGAAAACAGTCATTCCAGAGGAAGAAAAGTCAGACAACTGGACTAAGAGACAAGCAAGTCAAGACTGTATTTCTAACAGGGCTTTTCTGTTCTTTTCTTTTTTATATTTTATTTGTCATTTTTATTTTATGTGTGCGTGTATTGTTTGCATGTAGGTAAGTGCACCTGTGTTGTGCAATCCCTGTGGAGGACAGAAGAGGCTGTCGGATCCCCTGGGACTGGAGTTACGGACATTTGTCAGTTGCCATGTGGGTGCTGGGATTCGAACCTAGGTCTTCTGCAAGAACGACCAGTGTTCTTAACTGCTGTGCCATCTCTCCAGCCCCCAAGGGCTTTGCTTTTCTATCTTGGTGGCTATTTAAGGGACATTTAATCATCTCTGAGTCATCATCCTTACATATTGTATTTGCAAGTACATCTTTTTATAATAATGCATTTATTGAAAATGTATACAGAGATCGAGGAGACGGATCCAAGCTTCTTGCCATTGCACAGGAGACAGACAGAGAAGCAGTGATGGATGCCCTGTCCATGTTTTCTGTGGCTGCTTAAATTGGAAAGACACTCAAAGGCCACAAGGAAAAATGATTAAAAAATTCTAATTCCCAACCTCACTGAATAATGAGCTCTAACTAGGCATGGAAATTTGCTAGCATTTTATGCAGCTAATTTAGAAAAGAATGAGGAATGGACTGTTGTCAAAGACACATATTATTTCTCCCCTGAAAAGCTCTATACTATTTGTAAATTCAGATTTAAGATGTTTTTAATTGCGGTTCATTTTTGTTACCACGTAAAAACAGGGTTTGAGACTATAGAGCTGTTGGACATAAGGAGGTGAAGGCTGGAAACTATCAGAAGGGGCTTTGAACGTATGTTTGTACTGCATTATTTACTTCAAGAAGGCTTTTGCCGATGGTTTCAGGTGACCCCTTGAAGGTGATTTCAACTGCTTCAGAGTCTATCATTTTGCATATCAAATAGACAAACCATCCAAAGCTGCTTACTTACCTGAGTATTTATTACTGTCTTTCAAAATTACTATCACATTCACTCAGGTCAAACATTGCCATATTTTCTCCGTAGGTCTCACATGATAGTACTTAAACTTCATGTTTCTTCCAGAAACATTCATTTTCAAGATTTTTTACAAGTCAGCATAATTTTCTTACCCAATTTATTTGGAAAGAGGAAAAATGATGGATCTGTTATTTAACCAAGCTGTTTGGTTTACATAGTGCAGTTTAAAAGCTCTGAACACTTCCATTTCCAGGGCTCAGGTTCTCCATCTATGTCAAATCTCTGGAAATTCTCTCTATACTTCTCAGGGATAATTTTCTTTCGAGAACTAAAACATATAAGCTTAATCCATATCATTCAAAACTACATGCGCTGTGTACTATAAGGGAAAAGATAGCTTTCCATCACTTAAATTCTAAATTTCGGAAGTACAGTTTAAAAGTTACATGAGATTTTTTAGCTTTTGCAATTTGCATTTGGAGATTTAAGCTATTTATTCAAAGTCAGGACATCAAATCTAGTGCTATGAATTTGCTTTTCTTGACTATGTAAATTTGCCTAGTTGGAACATTCCATATTTATTTATTTATTCTATCATATGAACTAAGAAACTGTAAAAAGGATATTTAGTATTTGATCCATTTCCTGACATTACAGCTCCTAAAAGTTGGAATATTTGGAGTCTTTTGTATGTTAGTCCTGTGATTCCTGAGTGAGTTCCCTCCACAGATTCAGGATGACAGGGGTGGGTCACTGAAAAGACCTCCGACAACTTCAGAGACCTGGCACTTAAAGCTCTATCCCTGATCTCAAGAGGAGAAAGAGAGACTGATGTGAGTTGATCATCACTGGCCAGCGATCTGATCAGCCGTGCCTATGTGACAGTTTGTCAAAACAAATCTTTGTTTCAAGGTATGTGTTCAAGTTTCAGCTCCATGACCTCTGAACCTGGATCCCCTACAAGAGCAATCAGTGCTCTCACCACCTTGCTTTCTCTCCATCCCCCACTAGGTTTCATACACACACACACACACACACACACACACACACACACACACACACACAGAGCCCTGAGCCGTCTGTCTAGGAAACCCACACTACTCACAGGGTTCAGAACCCTCCCTGTCAACTATAATCAAGCCAGTTCCCAGACACAGCCATAGGTCATCAGTTGGAGCTAGAACTGTCTGCCTCTAGGTAAGCAACCTAAGGAAGTAGGATCTTTCCGATGAATTTTCATTTTCCTTCACAGATCTATAGCCTAGTTCAATCTAAGTGACCTGTCATGTTCAAGCAAGTGGTGAAGTCTGTACTTTTGCAGGTACCCTCCTTTCTGCAGTGGCTGACTGTCTCCCTCCTTGCTGGGGCTGGCTCTACCTCACAGTACAGGGCTTCCTACTATCTCCCTGCCATTGTTGGATCCCCTCTGCCTACTCTCAGCTGGTTCATGTCTGACTTTCCCAGTTTCTCTAACTGCCACCTCAGGATTGCCTTCCAGCCAAACAGCATGGTAGTGTGTCCCCAAGCTGTGTGACTTGAGATCATTTCCTGTTTTGAGGTCCCCAGAATAGCTGAGTAACATGTAATAGGCTCTCGTCAAGATGGCATCAGGGTGTAGCACTGCAAAACCTGGGGAGAGAGAAGACAGTTTTCTGCAGTGCTAGCCTGCTGTGCCTTGCAGGAGGCCTCACTGAGGTAACAGACTCCCCTGCATTTGAGGCTCCTATGAGCAGTGGGCTGGCCTTCTTGCTGGGCCAGCCAGGATCTTGAACCAGCTCCAACCTGGCTTATGATATAGATATGGTCCTGGTTCCCCGCCCCAAGGGGAGCTTGCTGAAGTCCTGGGACCTCCTACTTGTTCCCGCACAGCCTTTGGCTTCTCCGTGCTGTTCCTGGCCTGTGAGTCTTTCGTGATGCTTGATGCTATTCCTGTCCTCCTTAGTCCTTTACTTAGTCCTTTACCCTGATTCTTGTTAGTCACAAATTCAAATTCTACCCCATTATCCTTGCTTTGTTCTTCTTTCTGCCTCCTGTGGATTCACTCTTCACTCTTAGTTTCTATTTTCAAGTTCTTTGATTTGGAAATATAAGCCTTTATCTATCAACTTAACGTTTAAAATTTTTATTGAGTTTTTGTGTGTTTCTTATAATAGATCTTAATCAAATTTCGGAGGCTCCCCTATCCTCCCACCATACCTTTCCCACCAGATTTCATGCATTCTGCCATATATGTTATGTCCTAGCTGGTCAAGTCAATTTTTTGCCAATACAGATGCCGAGAGTCACAGCTTCTGCTGCTTCACTTAACAGGTGTGATTCCAACCCACAGTTTGCTCAGCTATTGTTAGACAGTACATGATGTTGCTCTGAATTCTCCTTTCACCAAATGGTTATTTCATGGAGCAGCTATTAAACACTGAATAGAAGGGCTTTTTTTCTGTTTGTGGAGATAAAAATAAGCATATTTTTAATTTCCGTTCTTTTCAGTGTAATCACAAAGATGAGTTTATTTTTATCTTACCATTTGTCATTATTTTGTGACTGTTATGAAATTAGGAGGAAGGTCTGTTACTTTCTAGTGAGATTAGAGAGTGATGGCCTGTGTTTGTCTCTCTGTTCTCTGCTCACCCAGGGTATGCTGACAATGTGCCCAGCCCACAGTCATCTGTTCTTCTTCTCGCCTTGGCATCTGACTGCGACTTCACTGAGGATCATTTCTTCTGGCTAGTGAGATTAGAGAGTGATGGCCTGTGTTTGTCTCTCTGTTCTCTTCTCACCCAGGGTATGCTGACAATGTGCCCAGCCCACAGTCATCTGTTCTTCTTCTCGCCTTGGCATCTGACTGCGACTTCACTGAGGATCATTTCTTCTGTAATAATCCATCCTTTGTGGTAATGGATGGATTATTTAATATTTTTGTTATGTTTTGTGTAGAGTTTTATAAGGATTTCAACGCATATTTTCCAGTTGCCTGGTGAGTATTAGTCTGTTTCTTCTTAGCTGCCTTGAATAAATGCACTTTTAAGAGTTGCTTTTGTACCTCACAGTAGTGGATTAGTGTATTCAGAAAGTTGAAATTTTGTTTGTTTTTTTGTTTGATTTCTGATCCACTATCTATTCTGCTGCTGTGTATGATATTTATGTCACATAGGACATTTGAAACACATTTATGTGTTTGTTTCCTATTGGTGTGTCTCCTGTGTGAAATTTATTTTTACTTTTAGGGATGTCTTTTTATGCCAGTGGTCATTTTCTTCCCTCCCTCCCTCCCTCCCTCTCTCCTTCCCTCCCTCCTTCCTTCCTTTCTTGGCAGTGCTCAGGATTGAACACAAGGCCCCATGCAGATGAGGCAAGTGCTCTACCAACAAGCCACAGGAACAACTTGGTTTCTCTCATGTGAATAACTGTATGTAGAACATCACTTCCCTCTCTAATTTCACATTCTCCACTGTGGTGTAATACTGAGTGAGATGCAGGGAGGAATGCCACATGATGAGGGTTGAATTAGGAGTTCTTTATTAATAGCCTACAGTCAGAGAGGGGGCTCATGCTAAAGAACTCAACACCGAAGAGAAGCAGGGCAGGGTTTATAAAGCTTAAAACCACAATTACCTCATGCCAGGGTCAAAGCCAGTTACTATAGTTACATCAGATCACCATAGTTGCATAGTTACACCAGATACACCAGACCAGGGGCAAGTCAGTTAACAAAAAGCTTCAGTTAGGCCGTTTGGGAGGACGTGCTACCTGGACATGCTGCCTGGCTGCTTGTACGTTACCCAGTGTTATAGAAACAATGTACTCCCTGAAACTGCCTGTATGAGATGTTCTGCCTGGCTGGCTGCAGTGGGAACAGCTGGGCAAAAACACAGGGCAAAGCAAAGGTCAGCTAGAACAAGATGAAGCTAGTTTTGCCATTTCAGTGGTGCATAACATGTCAGTTGTAAAGGACATTTGACTCCATCCATGCTCTTCAGGAGGTGCTGATCCTACTGTAGCTCCTTTTGTTCTTTCCCTTCTTCTGTAGAATTTCT
The DNA here is from genome assembly GCF_000622305.1 of Nannospalax galili. Classification (NCBI taxonomy): domain Eukaryota; kingdom Metazoa; phylum Chordata; class Mammalia; order Rodentia; family Spalacidae; genus Nannospalax; species Nannospalax galili. The sequence goes on from NW_008355795.1 coordinate 1,416,288, forward strand.
GGATCCTTATTTCTCTGTCAGACCACAGGCTTACGAATTATTTCAATCTAGACCTCAGCACAGTGTTAGTCTTGCTCAGTTACAATTTTTGTTATTATTTGTTTTTTCTTTAGAGAATTCTGTTATACATAGGACTTATCTCTTTTGCCTGTCTCCCATTTTAGCCATGGAATAAATTATTGATTTTCTCATTCATTTAGTTGAGAGTTTTTCTGTCAGCCCAGGTTATCCTCAGCCTCACTGTGAGCCCAGCTGACCTCAGATCCCTCCTTCCCATCCCCAGCCTCCCTAGGGCTGAGATCAAGGCCGCACAGGCTGCTGTGGACTTTTGATGCTGCCACAGCTCTGTCTTAGTCCGTTTTTCCCTCTTCCCACTTGCCTCTGAGTCTCTCGAGATTTAATTTAGGATTTGTGTGATCTCTGGTCACTCCATTGCTTTAAACCAGTTTATATTTCGATTTGATTTCATGATTGGATTGCAGTTTTCTAGCTTTCCCTCCTTCCGTTTTTTGTTTGTTTGTTTGTTTGTTTTTTCTTTATTTTTGATTTTCACATTCAAAGCACATCTGGCCAGGGTTGGAGAGATGGCTCAGTGGTGAAGAGCACTGGCTACTCTTGCAGAGGACATGGGTTCAGTTCCCAGCACCCACATGGTGACTAACAATCCTCTGTTACTCTATTTCCCGGGGATCTGATACCCTCTTCTGGCCCCACAGACACTGCACAAACAGGGTGCACTCAAATATAGGCAAAACACTCATACGCACAAAATAAAAATAAATAAATAGAAATAAAAGTGCATTGCTTCCCGTATCTCAGTGCTTTCTGAGGTCACTTGGAGCAGTTTGGGTATGATTCCGCCTGCTGTTTACACAAACGTGTTGTTCTCTTCCCATTGATAGGAAAACTGTCACATAGGTTTCTGGTTTTGCCAAATATTATGTATGAATGAGCTGCTTTTTCCTTTTTAAATTTCACTTGCTTTGCCCAAATGAATCCTTCTTTCAAAGGCCCCTTCGATGACCTGTCTGTCGTGACAGTGCAGTAACGTCCTGGAGGTGAGGTGTTCATGAGCTTGTTTGCTTTCAATTTTATATGTTCTGTTTCTTTACTGCCTTTGTATATTTACCTTTTTTCAGAAATATCAGCTTTACAAGTTCTCATTTCTTATCCTGTACATTCTCAAGTTCTTCAGCTGTGTTCAACATACTGAAATTCTTTCTAAAATCTACTTTCAGAAGGGCAATTTAATCTGTGCTTCATTAAGGTTTCTTTGACCTCTGTATTTTTCAAAGAAAATATCTCATTCTGTAGACCAGGCTGGTAGACTGGAACTTACACATCTCAGTTGGATCTGAACTTGCCATCTTCCTGCTGCAGACTCCCAAATCCTGGGATTACTGACAAATTTGCCTCTATCTTTTCCACGGAGTGTCTTAGCTGTATCTCCTGATATTCTCCATTCTCAGAGGAAAAAAGGGATTTAATTACAGGCTATTTCAAAGTCAAGATGTGCTGTCTTAGTAATGGTAAAAACATCTGTCTAGTTCAATTTCTTGTCATTGTTTCCTTGGGAAACACTAGGGTGTTTGTTAAGACATATTTACTGAATTAGATAGAACCCATGACTTTGCATTTTAATAAACCGTTTTAGCAATTCCACTGAAGTTTGAGAATCACTTCTTTGTAGGCACTTTTATATATCAAAATACCCAGGCATACTCTCCAGCAATGATTTTTGTCCTGTATTTTGGTGATTATAAATGAACAATAACTTTTAGATAATAGAAGTTTTTGATTTGATTTTCTACACTTCTCTCATATGCCTGATATCTAGAATATACACACCCTCTTCCAATCAAGGGCAAGGATTATTTTCATTTTAGTCACTACTTAGACCAAGGATCTTTAAAGAATATAAGGAGGAGGAATGGGGAGCTTTCAAGACTCCGCTGGTGGCTCTAGGAATTTTCCTTTCTATGTTACTATTGTAACATTTACACATCTCTACATCAAAAGAAGTTTCAGTTGGTTCATCTTGATTGCTTCATCGCTTGTTAAAAAAGATAATGGAGTCCAAAACGTACTGAAAAATTATACAAACAATATCCCCACATGAGTCCATGAGTATAACTGAAGACTACATAACAAGAAACAGTGCCAGGCAGGAGAAACCTTCCTTTGAGTTGTTGGCCAGGGTGGTACAAGAGAGTCCCCAAAGTACAGTCTATTGCCAAAGTTCTTGATTGCCTCCTGGAACTTGATGGTAAGGCCCTATTGCTGAAGACAGGACATACTTTGGACACAGGATTTAGCACATTGGAGCTGGAACTGACCTGGAAGCCTCCTCCCCTGAAGGCTCACTCTCACAGTTCTAGAGGACACTACACAAGATGCTAAAGGAGAACATCAACTGATGGTCCAACCCCCACTTCAAGGCCTAAAGTCCACATTAATGATCATCACAGCAAACAACATTGGTGCAGTAGTGGCACTTTTATCTTGAGGTAATCAACAGCTACCTAATTGGACCTAAATCCCACTCAGCGGGAAGAAATTCATGTGTGGTACTGTAAACAAGAATTTTATAAAAGCTGAAAGGATATGGGAATGGAAATATTTCCCAAAATAGACAGAAAATGAGAAAGCCTAAGCAAGTGATGAAGGTCTGTGTAGGTTTGTTA
>NW_008355795.1:1419519-1420643 GCF_000622305.1 Nannospalax galili
ATGTGGTATATTTATACAATGGAGTTCTATTCAGCAGTAAAGAAAGATGAAATAATGAAATTTGCAGGTAAATGGATGGATGTAGAAACTAAGTGGATGTTATACTAAGTGAAGTAACAGACTCAGAAAAACAAATGACGTATGTTCTCCTTCATATGTGGCTCCTGGCAGCAAATCCTTTTAAATTCCAGGTCCTTTTAATAAGATGATGCTATACAGCAGTCCCTTCTGCATGAAATAACTACCATCATCATGACTTCCGCTGAGCCTGATTGCTAAACATAGTCACAATTGGGCTTGTTGACGGTTGTGCTCATTCATCAAAGGAGTGCCAAGCAGGGTCACAGGACCCTTACCTGAGTATCCAGCTACTCTTCCCAGCCAACAAGTCCAGCTTTGGAAGACAAAAGAAAAATGAGGAGGAACACAATAGAGGGATGCTTTGGGAAGCCCTTGTCAAGAAATTCCAAAGGATTCTCATATTGAAAATTTCCCTGTTCTGACTTTTTTCTAGTTCCCTGTCTAGAACTTATAATGCTAATTACTCTTGCCTTTACTTCTTCACATCTCCTATTCATGACTCGGGTACTTTCTTTTCCCCTTAGAGATATGAGTTATGCAATTTGAGAGTCTTTTAGATAGAACCATTGAAGGGGTATCCGATTGCCTCACCCTGCGTCCCTGTCCATCATGGAAGAAGCCATAGCGGTCTGTATCCTGATCCCCTAGCCTCAAGTTGAGTAACCTCTTCAGAGGTTGATAAGAGTGAGAGGTAGGAATTGGATAGGCAGTTAGAGAAAAAAGACCCCAAAGAAAAGCAGACAGTTTCTTGGCTAAAAGTCACAATGTCCTTGGGCCTCTTAGCAACATACTCTGTTCCAAAGGCCAAAAATGTCAAAAGCATTTGGGAGCTTTTATCTAATCCTTAAAAGATTTTAGGGTTACTTCTTTAGAGGGGGAAATGTTAGAGCAGCCAATAGCCCCATAAAAAAATAAATCAAAGAAGAAAGAGTATATGAAGTTATCAGAAAACAGTGATGGGGAGATATGGGACGAGTTGGAGGGGAAGGAGTGGGCATGGATTTGATCAAAACACCTTATATGCATGTATGAAATTCTCAACA
>NW_008355795.1:1420835-1421348 GCF_000622305.1 Nannospalax galili
TGGCCCAGTTGATATTTTCCAGGGAGTTACTGTCTCTTTCATATAGGTGAATAGGCACTGGTGTTCCACCTTTAGGAAACATCCTCTGTAAGTGCCCTCTTCTTAGCACAATGGTTAGTACACACATTAGGAAGTCCAATCATCAGTTAGGAGATAAACCAGGCCAGCTGACTTCTCCATGTTGTTCTGAAACTGAGGAGGAAGACACATTTTATAGAAAATCTCATGAGTTCATTCCCTCTTTCTTCAAATAACCTTTCAAAATATCTGTTAGAAATGTAGTGTTGTGTATTTTTAAAATACTATTTAGGTGCTGGATAAATGCCTCAGTGGTTAAGAGCACTTGCTGCTCTTGCAGACGACCCAGGTTACATTCCCAGTACCCATGGAGACCACCAACTATATTTAATGTTCCAGGTGGTCCAACGCCCTCTTCTGATCTCTGCAAGCATTGCGTGCCATGAATGCACTTGCAGACATGCAGACAACACAGCCATATACATAAAATAAAAA
>NW_008355795.1:1422019-1423783 GCF_000622305.1 Nannospalax galili
TGTAATACAGAAAAAAAGGGATTTTGACAATCCCAATTCTCTATTTTCCTGAGACTGGATATTGAACTGAGATTTGTAATATCCAGTATCATTTGATTAATATTCTGGAATATCCCTGAAATAAATAACTGATTAATTAATTTTATTTAGCTGTAGTTATTCTTCATTCTATTATCAATCTAGATTGACTAATTAAAATAAAGTCAGATTATAGCTGTTGCATATTTGGTCCTCTGTTTTCTAAAACCTGCTGAATCAGATCTGTCCATTTTTACTCTGTGAAAACTATTTTGCAAATGTATTACTTTCCGACTATCTTAACATCTGAGAAATCAGGAAAACATCTTTTATTTTCTGTTTTGTGATACTGATGATAGAACCCTAGGGTCTGTGCATAAATGGATGACAGCTGGATAGAGAAAATTGTGCTGTTTTCAAGGGTGTGTTCTTACCAGACTCTTCACCTTTAACTCCAATTTCGTTCCACAATAAGGAATACTTCATTTAAATTTGCAAATGTTATTAGATTTATATTTGAGGACTTGAGGAAGATCTTTCCAAATTGATATTTTTAATTATGTCTGTGATTTTATTAACATTTTTATAATTTTTGTGCATTTCATGTGATAGATCTTAATCATATTTAGACCCCTGTCCCATCTGCACCTCCCCATACATCCCCCACCAGATTTCATACATTCTGTCATGCATGTTAAGTCCTATCCAGTCAAGCATTTGTACCCAGATGTCCTTCACTGCAAGTTCATCCTCTGGAGCCTTGTCACCCTGTCTAGAGTCACTCCCTTAAAGAAGATCTACTCTCTCTCTCGTAATCAATTGCTAATAGTTCCTAGACTAGGGCTGGGGCCTGCTGCCCGTTTCCCTTGTTCTATGCTGGGTTTCTGTCTGTCTGAGTTCGCATAGGTCTTGTGCACACTGTCACCATTGCTGCAAGTTCATATGAGCAAGTTCCCAGTGGCCTGAAAGCCTGTTTCCTTTGTTCATGCCCCAACCCTGGTTCTTACAGTCTTTCTGTCCCCTCTTCCAGAGTGGTTCCTGAGCCCTGGGTGGGTGAGGTTTAGTAAAGCAGTTCCTGCACTCTGCAGTAAAACTTGCCAGTTGTGGACTTTCGTGGGAATCACGCTTTGTTGTATGAGACAAGCTTAACTGGTAAGACCTGAGGGCTGCATTAGAATTCTCTCTACCCCCGTGGTGCTATGTTCCATGAGTCTTAGTTGTAGACATTCCGCTGGGCTGGGCCTTTGATTGATTTTCCCCCTTAGCAGCTTTCGTAGCATCCTCTAGAAGTATGAGAACTTTTCTCCAAGGAGGAGGCTTTCAGATCAGTTCCAGCTCCACTCCTCCAAGTCCTGTGTCTGAAGTATGTCCTGTCTTCATCAATAGGGTCTTACCTTCAAGTTCTAGGAGGTAATCAAGGGGCAATAGCGACTGTTATTTGGGGAATCTCCAGGACTGCCCTGACCAACAACTCAAAGGGAGGTTTCTCCTGCCTGACACCATGTTCCTTGTTCGACAACCTTCAGGTACACGCATGCACACATGTTCAGAGAGCGTCTGTGCATTTTTCAGGAAATTGTTGAGTCAATACATTTGTTTAATTCCCTCTGACTTTTTATACCACCTAAGCGTTATTTATCTTTCTCCTCTCTCCCTCCCTGTCTCATTGCCCTACGTCCCTCCCCAGTTAAAGTGCCACGTTTTCCCTTTGATAACACCTGTGTCCTATTACCCTCCCCAGTTGAT
>NW_008355796.1:0-2214 GCF_000622305.1 Nannospalax galili
TGTGATTTCACATTTGAGCACTGGGATATCACACTGGATCACTGTGATATCCAAATGGAACACTGTGAAGTCATATTGTTACATTGTCATGACACCATAGTGCATTGTGATGGCACATGAAGCGATAGAGTTTGAACACTGAAGCATTTTGAAGCCACATTCGAGCACTGTGAAGTCATATTGGAGCATTGTAATGTCACAGTGGAACACAGTGAAGTCATATTGTAACATGGTCATGGCACCATAGAACATTTGGATTTCACATGGAGCAACAGTGTTGGCACATCGAATCATTGTAATGTCACATTGGAGCATTGTGAAGTCACAATGTAACATTGTGAATTCATATTGTAACAGTGTGATAGCAACATGGAGCATTGTGATGTCACATTTGAGTATTGTGATGTGAGAAAGGAATATTGCGAAGGCATATTTTAACATTGTGATGACATATTAGAGCAATATCATGGCACTTGGGGAGATAGTGTTGGCACATTGGAGCATTGTGATGTCACATTGTAGCATTTTGACATCATATTGTAACATTGTGACGTCCCATTGGAGCAATATAATGGCACTTGTGGTGATAGTGTTTTCACATTGCAGGATTTTTATGTCACATTGGAGGACTTTGAAGTCACAATGGAATATTGTGATGTCACAATGGAACATTATGAAGTCACATTTTGTAACATTGTGACGTCCCATTGGAGCAATATAATGGCACTTGTGGCGATAGTGTTTTCACATTGCAGGATTTTTATGTCACATTGGAGGACTTTGAAGTCACAATGGAATATTGTGATGTCACAATGGAACATTATGAAGTCACATTGTCACATTGTGATGGCATATTGGAGCTATAGAATGGCTCATGTGGCGATAGTGTTGGCATATTGGAGCATTGTGACATCACATTGGAGCATTGTGAAGTCAATTTGTAACTGTGTGATGGTGCACTGGAGCAATAGAATGGCACATGGGGAAATAGTGTTGGCACATTTCAGTACTGTGATGTCACATTGTGAAGTCATATTGTTAAATTGTGATGGCACATTGGAACAATATAATGGCACATGGGGAGATAGTGTTGGCACATTGGTGCATTGTAACATCACAATGGAACATTGTGAATGCATATTGTAACATTGTGATGGGACTATGGAGAATTGTGTGGTCAAACGTGTGGATTGTGAGGGGACATTGTGCATCTTGTTTCCATGTTGAGCATCACGACGACTCAATGGATCATGGTAATGACACAAATACGTACATCATGTTGGTACAATGAGCATTGTGATGGCGTATAGTTGCGTTGTGATGGCACAATAGATCATTGAGAAGTCATACTATAAAATTGTGATGGAACATTTGAGCAATATAATGGCACACATTGATTTAGTGTTGGCACATTGGAGCACTGTGATTTCAAATTTGAACATTGTGATGTCACAATGGAACACTGTGATGTCACACTGGATAATTGTGATGTCACAATGGAACATTTTGAAAACATTGTCACATTGTGATGACACCATGGAGCATTGTAATGTCACATTGGGGGATTGTGAGGGGACATTGGTCACTGTCTTTGCATGTTGAGCATGGTGACGAGACCATTGATCATGGTAATGACACAATTGCCCATAGTAATGTAACAATGAGCACTGTGATGTTACATTGGAACACTGTGAAGTCATACTATAACATTGTGATGGCACATTGGAGCAGTATAATGGCACATGGTGGGATAGTCTTGGCACATTGGAACATTGTGATGGCACATTGGAGCATTGTGATGTCACAATAGAACATTGTGAAGTCATATTGTAACATGGTGATGTCATATTGAGGGATTGTGGGGGGACTTTGAGCCTGTGTTTGCATGTTAAGGATGGTTAGGACAGAGTGGATGATGGTCATATCACAATTGTACATAGTGATTTCACAATGAGCAGTGTGATGTCATAATGGAACATTGAGAAGTCATATAATAACATTGTGATGGCAACAAGGAGGATTGTCATGTCACATGGGGGAATGTAGGGTATATTGAGCACCATCTTTGCATATTGAACATGGTGTCGATACAACAGATCATGGTAATACAATTGCGCAGAGTGATGGCACATTGGAGCATTGTGATGTCATATTGGAGCCTTGTGATGTCACAATGGAATATTGAGAAGTCATATTGTAACATTGTGATGGCAC
>NW_008355796.1:2395-5300 GCF_000622305.1 Nannospalax galili
GAAGTCACAATGGAACACTGTGAAGTCATATTGTAACGTTGGAATGGCACCCTGGAGCATTGTGATGTCACAGTGGAACATTGTGAAGGCATATTGTAACATTGTGATGACATATTAGAGCAATATAATGGTACTTGAGGAGATAATGTTAGCACATTGGAGCATTGTGATGTCACATTGGAGCATTTTGAAGTCATATTTTAACATTGTGATGTCCCATTGAAGCAATATAATGGCACATGGGGAGATTGTGTTGGCACTTTGGAGCAATGCAATGTCATAATGGAACACTGTGAAGTCCTAGTGTAACATTGTGATGGTACTGTGGAGAATTGTGTGGTCAAATTTGAGGATTGAGAGGGGACATTGAGCACCGTGTTTGCATATGGAGCATGATGACAACACAACGGATCATGGTAATGAAACAGTTGCGCATCAGGTTTGCACAATGTGCATTGTGATGGCATATAGGTGAGTTATGATGTCACAATGGAACACTGTGAAGTCATAATACAACCTTGTGAAGGCAACACAAAGCATTGTCATGTCACAATGGAGCATTATGAAGTCTTCTTGTAACATTGTGATGGCATCATGGATCATTTTGAGGTGACATTGGGGGACTCTGAGGAGACACTGAGCACCATGTTGCATATTGAGCATAATGACGACACAATGTATCATTGTAATGAGACAAATGTGCATAGTGATGGCACAATGAGCCTTTTGATGTCACAACGGAACATTGTGAAGTCATATTGTAACATTGTCATGGCAATTTGGAGCAATATAAAGGCTTGTGGGGAAATAGTGTTGTTATATTGCAGCATTGTTATGTCACATTGGAACATTGTGAAGTCATATTGTAACATTGTGGTGTCACATTGTAGCAATATAATGGCACATGGGGCAATAGTGTTGGCACATTGGAGCATTGTAATGTCACAAATATTTGACATTGTGATATTACTATGGAGAATTGTGTGGTCAAATTTGTGGATTGTGAGGGGACATTGAGCACCGTGTTTGAATATTGAGCATGATGATAACACAATGGATAATGGTAATGACACAATTTCGCATCATGTTGGCACAATGAGCACTGTGATGGCATATGGGTGAGTTGTGGTGCCACAATGGAACATAGAGAAGTCACATTATAAAATTGTGATGGAACATTTGAGCAATATAACGGCACATTTGGGGTTAGTGTTGGCACATTGGAACACTGTCATTTCACATTGGAGCATTGTGATGTCACAGTGGAACACTGTGAAGTCATATTATAATATTGTGATGTTTCCATGGAGCATTGTGATGTCACTATGGAATATTCTGAAGTCATATTCATACATCGTGATGGCATATTGAAACAATATGATGTCACAAGGGGCGATAGTGTTGGCACATTGGAGCCATGTGATGGCACACTGGAGGATTGTTTTCTAACAATGGAACATTTTGAATTCATATTGTAACACTGTGATGTCACATTGGAGAAATATAAGGCCCATGCGGCCACATTGTTGGCACTTTGGAGTATTGCGATGTCACATTGGAGGATTGTTTTGTCACAATAGAACATTTTGAATTCATATTGTAACACTGTGATGTCACACTGGAGCAATATAAGGCCAATGCGGCAACATTGTTGGCACATTGGAGCATTGTGGTGTCAAATTGACATCACAATGGAACATTGAGAAGTAATATTGTAACATTGTGATGGAACATTGGAGCACTATAATGGGACATGAGTTGACAGTGTTGGCACATTGGGGTATTGTGATGTCATATTGCAGCATTGTAATATCACATTGGAGGATTGTGAAGTCATGTTGTAACATAGTGATGACACCAAGGAGCATTGTGATGTAACAATGGAACATTGTTAAGTCATATTGTAATATTTTGATGGTACATTGGAGCAAAATAATGGCACTTGGGGCCTTAGTGTTGGCACATTGGATGATTGTGATGTCACATTTGAACATTGTGATGTCAAAATGGAACATTAATAAGTCATATTGTAACATTGTGATGGCAACATGGATCACTATGAGGCCACACTGGGGTTCTGTGATGGTACATTGAGCACCATGTTTGCATACTGAGCACATTGGAGCACTGTGATGTGACATTGGAACATTTCGTAGTCAAATTTTAACATTGTCATGACATATTGGAGCACTCTAATGTCACAAGTGGCATTAGTGTTGAGACTTTGAAGCATTTTAATGGCACATTGGAGCATTGTGATGACATCCTGGAGCACTGTGATGACACAATCTAACATTGTGAAATCATAATGTAGCATTGTGTAGCATTGTGATGACACAATCCAGCACTGTGAAATCGTAATGTAATATTGTGATGGCACAATGGATTATTGTGAATTCATATTGTAACATTGTGATGGCACATTGGAACAATATAATGGCATACGGGGCCTTAAAGTTGGCACATTGGAGCATTGTAATGTCACATTGGAGCATTGTGATGTCACATTAGGAGATTGTGATAACACATGGGGCCATAATATTGGCTCAGTCCAGCATTGTGCTGTCATATTGGAGCATTGTCATGACTCACTGGAGCATTGTGACATCACATTGGGGGATTGTGATGGGACATGGAGCATCGTGTTTTCATATTGAGCATGGTGACAACACAATGGATAATTGTAAAGACACAGTGATGCATTGTGATTCCAAAATAAGCATTGGTGTGGCACATTGTATAGTTGTTGTGAAGTCACATTGTAACATTGTGATGGCACATTGGAGCAATATAATGGTAAATGGGGCCATAATTTTGGCACACTGGAGCATTGCGATGTGTCATTGGAGCATTGTGATGACAAACTGGAGCACTGTGATGTCACATTGGGGGATTGTGAGGGGAC
>NW_008355796.1:5685-10899 GCF_000622305.1 Nannospalax galili
GCGTTTCCATATTGAGCGTAATGATGTCATAATGGATCATTGTAATGACACAAATGTGCATAGTGCTTTCACAATGAGAATTGTAATGTCACAATGGAACATCATGTATTCATATTGTAACATTGTGTTGGCAAATTGGAGCATTGTCGTGTCACAATGGAGAATTGCTTTGTCATATTGGATCACTGTGATGTCACAATGGAACATTCTGAAGTCATATTGTAACTTTGTGATGGCACATTGGAGCAAAATAATGGCACATGTGTCAATAGTGTTGGCATTGGAGCATTGTGATGTCACATTCAAGCATTATGATGTCACAAGTGAACATTCAGAAGTCATATTGTAACATTGTTGGCATATTGGAGCAATATACTAGCACATGGACCTATCGTGTTGGCAGATTAGAGCATTGTGATGTCACATTAGAGCATTGCAATTACACATACGTACATTTTCCAGTCATATTGTAACATGGTGATGGCACCAAGGAGAATTGTGATGTAACAATGAAACATTGTGAAATCATATTGTAACTATGTGATGGCACATTTGGGACCATAATTGTAGCAAACTGGAGCACTGTGATGTTATAATGGAACATTGAAAAGTCGTATTGTAGCATTTTGATGGCATACTGGAGCAATATATTGGCACATGGGGCGATAATACTGGCTCATTGGAGTATTGTTATATCACAAAGGAAGACTGAGATGTCATAGGTTAGCATTGTGATGGCACATTGAAACAAGAAAAGGGCACATGGGGTGATAGTGTTACATTGAAGCATTGTGATGTCACACAGGAACACTGTTAATTCATATTGTAATATTTTTAAAGGGGCTATGGAGCAATATATAGACACATGGGGCAATATTATTGGCATACTGGAGCACTGTGACATCAAAATTGAGCATTGTGAAATGACAAAGAATATTGTGAAGTCATTTGTAACATTTTGCTAGCACTATGGAGCCATATAATAACACATGGAGCACTAGTGTTGTAATATTGGAGCATTGTGATGTCAACATGGAGCACTGTTATGTCACAATGGGACATTGTGAAGTCATATTGTAACATTGTCATGGAACATTGGAGCAATATAAGCACATGAGGCGATACTATTGTTACATTGGAGCACTGTGATGTCACATTGGAACATTAGAATTCATACAGTAACATTTTGATGGGGTTTTGGAGCAATATAAGGGCACACAGGGCGATAGTTTGGGCATATTGGAACATTGTGATGTCACATTGTAGCATTGTGAAGTCACGTAACATTATGATGGCACACTGTACAATATATTTGCATATGGGTGATAGCAATGGTACATTGGAACATTGTGATATCACAATGCAACAATGTGACATCATGTTATAACATTTTGAGGGCCCATGGAGCATTTTGATGTCACATTAGGGGATTGTGAGGGGACAATTAGCACTGTGTTTGCACATTTAGCATGGTGACGACACAATGGATGATGATAATGACACAATTGCACATAGTTGAGGGCACAATGAGGATTGTGATGTTACAAAGGAACATTGAGAAGTCATGCAGTTTTGTGATGTCAGATTGTGAAGTAATATTGTTACATTGTGATGTCACATTGGAACAATGTAATGGAACATGGGGAGATAGTGTTGGTATAGTGGAGCACTGTATTTTCACAATGGAACGTTGTGAAGAAATACTGTAATATTTTGATGGAACTATGGACTGATATAATAACACATCGAGCAATAATGTTGAAATATTGGAGCATTGTGCTGTCAAAATGTAACACTGTGAAGTTATATTCTAACATTGTGATGGCAAATTGGGGCAATATAATGGCACGTGGGTTGACAATTTTGGCATAGCGGAGCACTGTGTTGTCACATTTGGGCATTGTGATGTCACAAGGGAACATTCATAAGTCATACTGTAACATTGTTGGCATATTGGAGCAATTACCTTGCACATGGACCTATGTTGTTGGGAGATTAAAGCATTGTGATGTCACATTGGAGCATTTTAATTGCACATTGGTACATTTCGTAGCCATATTTTAACATGGGTGATGGCACCAAGGAGCATTGTGATATAACAATGAAACATTGTGAAGTCATATAGTAACATTGTGATGGCACATTTGGGACCATAGTGTTAGCACCCTGGAGCATTGTGATGTCACAAAGGAATACTGTGAATCCATATTGTAACATTTGCATGGCTCTATGGAGCAATATATAGGCACATGGGGCAATACTATTGGAATATTGGAGCATTGTGACGTCACAATGGTGCATTGTGAAATGACAAAGGAACATTTTGAAGTCATCTTTTAACATTTTGATGGCACTATGAATGAAAATAATGCAGAAGAGCACCATGAAGAGTTGTGGCCTTATTATAGAAAACAGGGTAAATAAAATTGTGTCATATTGGGCTTTATGACTTTGAGGGCAGACCTCTGAGACTCACACAGATTGTGGATAAGTGACAGAAAAATAGTCTGACCCTTTCACCTGCTAAACTAGAGCAGAAATGCTTTTACCCCTTTTTTCTTTTAAAATTCTTTTTAAGACTTCATTGAGAAAGAATTATGTCTTTAAATTTTTTTAAAAAAATCCTACACATATGTGATTGTTTGAATGAAAATGTCTCCCATAGGCTCCAAGTGTTTGGACATTTTGTCCCCAGATGATGGCGCTGTTTTAGGAGTTTTCAGAAGGTGTGTCTATCCTGGAGGAAGCATGTCACTGGGGTTGGGCTTACAGAGTTATTAAGCCTGGCCAGATCTCGAGTCAGTCTCTCGCTTCCTGTGCCTGCATGATGATGTGAGAGCTTCACTTCTACTGCTCCTACTCCAGCTGCCTCCAGCCACCATGCCTCCCTGCCATGATGGACTGTAATTCCTCAGGAACTGAAAGCTCAAATTAACTCTTCCTTCTATAAATTGCTTTGGTCAGTGTTTCTATCACAGCAAGAGAAAAGTGACTAATACAAGATACATAGTATCTTCAGCAATAAGGTCTTACCATTAAGCTCTTACGAGAAACCAAGAGCAACAGCAATAGCCAGTATTGTGTGAGGGTCTATGAAATCACCCCTGGTCAAAATTTCCCAAAATGGAAGCCCATTCCTAGTATTGGGATTTTTATTTGTTAACCTATGGTGTCTGTGGGGAACTGGCCCCTGTTATGGCGTGATGCCATTTAAATGATTTTTACATTGCATATGTAAATACTTTAGGAAGCTTCTATAGTGATAAATTTCCATTTGACTTCTTCAAAAAGCCATTAATGTTAGTTATTCCCCCTTAATCCCTTTTCTTCCATGCCCTACCATTCCCCACCCTATTTAGCTCTTCATATTCCATTGTTCCCCTTTCCCCATTTATAAAACTGTATTCTCTGTCCCATTACAAGAAGCCTCCCCACATGGACCCTTACTAGTTTCCTGACCTCTATGGATTTTCCAATTGAAACACACCTATCTAAAGATTCGAACCTAGCATCCAATTATGAGTGAGAACATAAAATGTTCATTTTTCTGCTTCTGGGTTACCTGACTCAGGATGATTGTTTCCAGTTCTATCCACTTACCTGTGAAATTCATAATTTCAACTTGCTTAATACTTGAATAATATTCCATGGTGTAAATTTACCTCTTTTCATTACTCATTTATCATTTTATTGATACCTAGGTTGCTTCTAGTTCCTGACTATTGTGAATAGAGCCGCAATGAGCAAAGATGAGCAGATATCTCTGTAGTAGAATACGGAGTTCCATTTATCATTTGACTGATACCTAGGTTGCTTCTAGTTCCTAACTATTGTGAATAGAGCAGCAATGAGCAAAGATGAGCAGATATCTCTGTAGTGGAGTATGGAGTTCTTTGGGTATGTGCACAAAAGTGGTTTGGCTTAATCATGTGGAAGATCTATTTCTACCTTTTGGAGGAATCTCCGCACAGAATTCCATAGTAGCTGCAACATTCTGCACTCCCACCAGAAGTGAAGAAGTGTTCCCTTTCCCAAAACCTTGCAAACATTTTTTGTTTGTTTTTTGGGATTTAGCCATTCTGACTTGGTAAAGATAAAATCTCAATGTAGTTTTAATTTACATTTTCCTAATAGCTAATGACATTTATCATTTTCTTTTGTATTTTTGGTGAAATTTTGCAATTTTCATACAAGGAGTTTTGATGGAATTCAGAGACACTCCCCTCTCCATACCTTACCCAACTGTACTCTACCCAATTTAATGAACTCATGAATGAATATATATATATATCTCCTATAGATGAAGATTTGGGTCCCCCAGTGTCCATCAGTGTGGATCCATGCACTGTGCCTACTAAGAGTCCCAAACCTATAAAACACTGTCTTTACACCTCTCTTCATCCATCAATTCATTAGGTTGGGCTTGGAGAGATGACTCAGCAGTTAAGAGCACTGGCTTCTGTTGCAGAGGACCTGGGTACGGTTCCCCACAACAAAGTGGTTGCTAACAACCATCTGTAACTCCAGTTCCAGGGGGTCTGATGTCCTCTTATGATCTCTGCGGGCATTGCATGACACAAGTGCACTTACATGCAGCCAGTAACTAATACACATACAATAAAAATAATAAATAATTTATTTTTAAGTTTCTTAGGTTGGAATGGGATTTGTGGCCTGCTTCCCCATGTCTATGCTGGACTTTTTTGTTCGGTGTGAGCTCACATAAGACTTGTGCATGCAGTCAACATTGCTGTGAGCTCATATGAGTAAATGACCAGCTGTCTGGAAGACTGTTTCCTTATGGTCATCAACCACCTCTAATTCTTACAATCTTTCTGTCTCCTCTTCCACATGATCCCAGAGTCTTGGGAGGCAAAGCTTTGAAATAGGTGTCCTATTCAGGAATGAGCACTCTGCACCCTCTTGTTCTGTGCATATTGGCTAATTTTTTATCTCTCTTTCAATCACCATCTGCTGCATATGGAAACTTCTGTAGTGAGAGTTACGGGATCCATTCATCCTAAGTGCAAAATTTGCATTGAAGATGTGTCACTTAAGATTAAGTGTCTCA
Organism: Nannospalax galili; assembly: GCF_000622305.1. NCBI lineage: Eukaryota > Metazoa > Chordata > Mammalia > Rodentia > Spalacidae > Nannospalax > Nannospalax galili. The sequence continues at coordinate 10,757 of NW_008355796.1, forward strand.
CACTTATTCTCCATATCGACCAGTTCTGCAATTCCATAGTAGTTGCCGTCTGTTGCAAAAAGAAGAATCTTTGATGATGGGCAAGAGGTATATTTGTCTGTAAATATAAGGATGCATATTTAGAATAAAGTAAGAAATTATGT
>NW_008355796.1:11186-12259 GCF_000622305.1 Nannospalax galili
TTTTGAGAACTCTCTGCTTAGCTCCTTGCCCCAAGTTTTAATTGGGTGGATTATTATTATGAATTTTTTAGTTGTTTGTTTATTCTAGATATTAACCCTCTGTCAGAAATTTAGCTCATAAAGTTTCTTCCCATTCAATAGGTTGCCTCTTCATTCAAATAATAATTTAGTCTTCTGTATAGGAGCTTTTTAGTTCCATGAGTTCCTAATTGTCGATTGCTGAACTTAATGCTTGCTCTGTCTTTTTCAGAAATTCTGTTCCTGTGACTTTAAGTTCCACTGCATTCACAACACTCCCCTCTATCAGTTTCAGGGTATCAGGTCTTATGAGGAAATACTTGATCTACATGGAATTGAATCTTGATCATGGTGACATATAGTTATCTAATTTTATTCTCCTATATATAGCTATCCAGTTTGATCAGCACCTTATACTGTAAATGCTGTCTTTTGTTCAAAGTGTGTTTAGGCTACCTTAGTAAAAAATCAAGTATCTGTAACTGCATGGACTTAAATTGTGGTCCTCAACACTTTTCCATTGATCAATGTGTTGATTTTTATGGTAGTGGCATGTCATTTTCATTACTAGAACTCTGTAGTATATACACTTGAAATCAGGGATTGTGATACCTGCAGCTCTTCTTCTATTGTTCAGGATTGTTTGGGCTATCATAGATTTCTTATGTTTCCATATGAGATTTGAGATTTTTTTTCAACTTTCCTGAAGAATTGGGATTGAATTTTAATAAGGATTGCATTGAATCTTTAGATTGCTTTTGGCAATATAGACATTTTCACAATATTAATCCTACTGATCCATGAGCATGGTAGATCTTTCCATCTTCTGGCATCTTCCTCAATTTCTTTCCTCAAGATCTTAAAATTTTTATTATACAGGTCTTTCACTTCCTTGAGTAGATTTGTTTCAAGCTAGTTTCTGTTTTTTGAGGCTATCATGAATTTGATTTTTCCCCTGATTTATTCTCAGTAAGTTTCTTGGTTGTGTATAGGAAGGCTACTGATTTTCAAATGTTAATTTTGTATCCTCTTACACCGCTGAATGTGTTTATCAT
>NW_008355796.1:12649-13064 GCF_000622305.1 Nannospalax galili
TTTTAGTCCTTGAGTCTGATTATGTGGTAGTTTCCATTTATTGATTTATACATGTTGAACCGTCCATGCATCTTTGGGATGAAACCTACTTGATTGTGGTAAATAATCTTTTTGATGTGGTCCTGCATTCAGTTTGCAAGGATTTTCTTGATATTTTTGTATCGATATTCATCAGAGTAATTTTCCTTTTTGTTTGGTATTTGGTTTTGGTATCAGGTTAATAGAGGTTTCATAAAAATGTTTTGCAAAGTGTTCCTTCCTCTTCTATCTTGCAGAATTTGATGGGCTTTGAAATTTGTTCTTTTTTGAAAATCTGGCAGAATTATTCACTGTATCTATGATGTCCTGGGATTTTCTTTTTAACTTGGGAGATTTGAAAATATTGCTTATATCTTACTTGCCCTCGTGGGTTTAT
>NW_008355796.1:13192-13538 GCF_000622305.1 Nannospalax galili
ATCTCTGGCAACATTTCCCTTTTCCACCTTTGATTTTTATTGAGTCTTCTTTCAGTTAAATTGACTAAAGGTTTGTCAATCTGGTTAATCTATTCAAAGAACTCACTCTTCATCCCATTGAATCTTTGTATTCTTTTTTCATTTCTATTTGATTGATTTTAGCCACAATTTTATTATCTCTTCTCACCTAGGTTCTTCGGGGGGGGGTGTTCTTGTTTTTCTAAGGCTTTCAAGTCATGATTAAGTTTTTAGTATGAAACTTCTGAAGCTATTTGATGTAGACACATAATGCTATAAACTTTTGTCTAAGGACTGCCTTTCCTGTGTCCCATAGATTTTTATATAC
>NW_008355796.1:13865-16632 GCF_000622305.1 Nannospalax galili
ATCTCATAGGGTTTCCTTTATGAAATTGGGTGTTCTGTGTTCGGGGCATATGTTTAGGATTACATAGCCTCTGAGCGGATTTTTCTTTAATGACTACAAAATGTCCTTTAGTATCCCTTCTGACTAGTTTTGGTTTGAAGTGTATTTTAACATATACCAGAATAGCCACATCTGCTTTTTTTCTTGGCTCCATTGCTTGGAATGCCTTTTTCCATCCTTTTAGTGTTACAGTGGTGTCTATTTTTAATGGTCAGTTGTATTTTTGGAGGCAGCAAAAGGATATGATCCATTTCTAATCCAGTCAATTAATCTGTATCTTGTTATTGACAATTAAGACAGTTAACATTAAGAGTTACTTCTCACCAATATTTACTAAATCCTGTTATTTTGTTGCGGTGGTTTTGTTTTCTTTGTCCTCTTTTGATTAAATGAATTGTTTATTGTTCCTTGTGCTTTCTCGGGTGTGTGCAATCTTCTCATTAGAGAAGACCCATTCCTCCCAGTGTCTATTGTAAAGCTGACTTTGTGGGCATAAATTCCTGAAGTTTATTTTTATCATGGAAAGATTTCCTTTCTCCTTCTATTTCAACAGATCATTTTGCTGGGTGTAATAACTGGGTTGGTATCTGTGACTTTTAAGAATTTGTAGAACATCAGTCCATGCCCTCCCAGAGATTTCAGAATCTACAATGAGGTCTCAGAGGCCTCCCATTATACGTGATTTGGACTTTCTCTCTAGAAGCTTTGACTCTCCTTTGTTCTATATATTTAGCATTTTGAATATTTTGTGACATGGGGAATTTCTTTTCTGGTCCTATTTGGTGATTTGTATACATCTTGCACATTAATAGGCATATTCTTCCTCAGATTTGATGAATTTTGTTCAATGATATTCTTGAAAATACTTTCAGTGCTTTGGACCTGAGTTTCTGCTCATTCTTGTATATCTGTGATTTGTAGATTTGATCTTTTTATGGTATCCCAGAGTTCCTGGACATTAAGTTCCTGGGTTTGCTTCTTTTAAATTTAACATTTTCCTTGAGGAAACGATCTAATTTCCCTATCTTATCTTCAAGGCATGATATTTTCACTTCTATTTCATCCATTCTATTCCTTTGACTTTTCACCAAGTTTGATTTTTCAGATTGAATTTCTCCTTTCAACTTTTATTGTTGTTTGGCTTCTTTTAAGAAATTCTATTTCTTTAGTACATTATATTTTAATATTTTGAGTTATTTTCTTTATTTCATTGTTCTGTGTTTTCACCAACTTCTTTCTGGAATTTATGCCTTTCCTCTTTGAGTTCATTGAGTATATCTATAATTGCTATTTTGAAAGCAGTGTCTTCTGTATCACCTAAGTTGGTCATTTCAGGAGATATTGTGATAGGTGTACTGATTCCTGCAGGAAGCATATTGTTTTGGTTTTTCCTGTTCTTTTTTGTGATGTGACCTAAGCATCTGAAGTTAGGTTGTTGATGGTATTTCTTTGTATAGATATCTGGTCTCACATTTGTCGAGTGACTGTCTGTATGTTTGATTGCTGTTACCTCACCTTGTAAAGTTGTGAATTACCTATTTCTAGGTACAGATACTGGTCTCACATTTGTCGAGTGACTGTTTGTATGTTTGATTGCTGTTACCTCGCCTTGTAAAGTTGTGAATCAAGTGAATAGTGCTTGGTTTTGGATCTTGGAGTAACTGTGTTGATGTGCAAATGGGGTGTCAGAAATGTTTCCCACATTACTTGTGATATGTGCACTTCTTAGCCCAGGAGCAAATCATCTGTAGAGTTGGGAAATTCTCACTGCCAATTTTAGAAGTCTGTGGAGGACACACAGTGTTCTACAAATGCTCCTTTGGTGTCAGGGCTGGGGTTGATCTCCCTTGGACACGTTGTCCTGTGAGAGGTCACTGCACTCCATGCAGGGCTCTGGAGCTGCGTATCCACCTGTGGTTCATGTTCTTGTGGAGCCATTCACACAGTCCTGGAGATGATGCGTAGGGAAGAATCACTTTTTGGGCTCTGCCAGGACTTTTGTGCTGAGTACCTACTTGTGGTTCAGGGTTGGGTTAAGTTTGAGTTCAGCAAGTGGTCCCTGAGTCAGTAGCTCAGAGGGAAGTATCACAATCTGTGCTCACTCTGAGGCTCTGTGGCTGCGTATCTTCGTGTAGGTCAGGGTTCTGAAGGAGTTACTCCAGTCATTCTGGCAGCTGAGTGGAGGAACAGGTCATTGTCTGGATTGTGAGTGGGGTTCTGGGGCTGCATGACAACCTGTGGGTCAGGGTTCAGGTTTCAGCAAGAATTACTCTGGGTTGGCAGCATGGAGGGAGGGTCCCAGGCCTGCGGTTTTGAATGACTCTCATTTGTTTTGAGTGTTCCCAAGATTTTCAACTCCCCTACTACATGGATTCCAAAGTCAGCATTTCACTGGCATAAAAATCAATGAAAATATATTGAAAATTAAATTTATATTTTACAGTCCTCATATAGTCAAACATAAAAATTTTATGTCATAATTTTTGTAACAAGATATTACGAAAGATATTTCAATATGATATTAAAAGATAATACAGAAAGACAACTGGGACTTGATCATATTAATGCAAAGTTAGATTAATATTTTTAAACCTGGTTAATGTTAACCAGTATGTTGGTTGACTGCCTCCCATATGTTTATTCCAATACAAGCATATTTTATCAGAATTCAGCACTTTTTTATTACATCTCCCAGAATAAAAAGAAAATGACACTTCCTTGACTTTGC
>NW_008355796.1:17985-41482 GCF_000622305.1 Nannospalax galili
ACCAAAAAAATAGATGTTTACCGGGATTCTGGATCACATTCTTTCTTCTCCTATTTCCTGAGCATATCCTCCATTCCATAGTCTATAGCACTTGGTCTCTGAAGTCTAATTCAGCCAAAGGGATTTCCTATGTTGCTTGGTAAGACATATACTACCTGTCTTATCTATCTGCACTAAGAAGATCCATCTTCTTTCTCCACTTGTTTGGCAAGGGGTCAAGTGAGAGCTCCAGGACTAGGCCAGATTTGGGCTGGTCCTGAGTACCCATTCACCGTAGCCAAACAAGTCACTATCCTCCTGCTCTGGGACTAGGCTCGGACAAGCTGTTGTAGAGCACCAGACAAGCCTGACAAGTGTACCTCTCACCGTTCATCCAGGAAGCTTTTTTTTACAATACCTGGAGACTATTACAAAGTTCCACAACTGTCAAACATAGGGAATACATGTCTGTGAGGTGTCCAGCCTTAAGTGACATATATGCAATTCACCTTCCACACCTAAATCTCGGAGAACAACATAGAACGGGTGCAGAGAAAATATGAATGCTGTTCTCAACTGTCACCAGAGAAGTTTGCTCATTCAGCAGACAGTGATTAACCCAGAGACCAACAATTTATCAAAGTGCAAAGAATAAGAGAGTTCATGGTACTTATCCTTTAGTAGGACACTTATATCAAACTTAGTCCACTCAAGGCTCAAGAATTAGGAAAATTTTAAGAGCGAGATGTGAATGACCTCAAGGAAACAGTTTTCCAGATAGCTGGATAATTACTCATATGAATTCACAGCAATGCTGACAGCATGCACAAGACCCAGATTTCCCGAAGCAAGACAAAATCCCAGGACAGAAATGGAGATGTGTTTGAGAAATCCCAACCTTAGCTGAATAACTATTGACAGCCAGTAGTTGTTGGGAAAGGGAGAGCCAGTTTTCATTAAGGATGTGACACTAGATAGGTTTACCAAGCTGCAGTGGATTGCACCACTCCAAAGGGCATTTGGGGACACAAACTTGTCTCAGTAGGCTTTAACGTATATGGCAGAGTACATGCAATCAAGTGAGAGCACTAAGAGTGGTGCAGATAGGGGAAGTGTCTAAATGTGATGAAAATAAATTTATGAAAATTGCAAAAATCTGATAAAAAAATAACTATTGAATTTAAAAACGTGGCAAAGTGAAATCTTGTCATTTGGGTATCTTATTCCTTCAAATGATAGCAATATCAGGTTCTCCTAATTGACAACTCTACAGTATCAATTGTCAAAATATTTTTGCCATGTGGTGTATGCTGTAATATACTTCTGCGACTTGATTTACTATGAAGTGATTTTGATCATGTCCCTTAGACCATCAAAAAATTCCCTTCTTGGGATCCCATAACCCTCACAAATAGCATTATACTAGGAAACTAGGAATTCCCTCCTTTAGCACTTGTTAAGTCTGAAGCTAGTCTGTGTGTTTGGGAAAGTAAGTGGCAAGTTTCCAAATATATACAACTAATTTGAGACACAGATGTAAGACTCTGTGTGTGTGTGTGTTTGTACAGATGTGTGAATGTGTAATGATTTTTCCTAATCTAGAATTTAAATATGATGTTCTGTGGGTGAAGTTTGTGAGAATATTTTTTCCTTATCTTTGGTCCTCTACACACTTCATTATTTTTACATTTCTTGGCCGAGACTGTGAAGATTTCTACATACTGTATCCAAAATCCTCCCCCTACATTATCATTTACTTTTCTATGTCTTCTTGTTTTATCTTATTTCACCTCAAATCTCCTATCAGTATCTGAAATATCATACATATTTGTGTTTGCTCTATTTAGTGGAATAGAAGTTGTTATGCTCGTGATTATTATAATGGCCTGCTTTCACTGTTGTATATCATGCTCTAGAGCATCAATGCTTACTGAAGAGTGTGTATATATGTGAAGAAATAAAGAAAGAAAAAGTGAAAGAAAGAAAGAAGAAAGAAAGGAAGGAAGGAAGAAAAGAAGGAAGGAAGCAAGGAAGGAAGGAGGGAGTTATAGCTATGTGTTGTGTTTTCAATTTATATTATAGAGGGAAAACATATCTTGTGGCTGAAAAACTGCCTTAAGGGTAAGTGCACTTGCTGACAAAGCAAGGTAACCTGAGTTCAAATCCCCAGCATCTTCAAGTGCCAGGCATGACATATGCATCTGTAACCCCAACAGTGGTGTATGGAGGCATTAGAATCTCTGTAACTCTCTGACTAACAAATGAACAGAAATGGTGAACTTCAAGTTCTGTGAGAGGTCGTGTCTTGGAAAATAAGAGAGAGAAAAACGGAGGAGGCCTCCCAATGTCTTCCTATGGCATCCACATGCGCAAACACATCCACCAAAGTATGTGTGTATACATAACACACGCACACACAAACACACACACAAGCCCCTCATTTTCTAGTACCTTACTGCATCCTTATGATATCCTTATGAGATACAGAGGTCTTGAAGTAATTATATTGTGATATTCTTTCCTATACGGCAGTAACATAACCTCTCAAAGCAAATTCCAATGATGAAGTGGTGATGAAGGTGCCATGGCTTTTGCCTCCAATCTGAGCCATAGTATTATGTGATGAGAAGAGACTGGGATCCCTTGGGAGACCTCAGGTGCTTTCCTTTGTAGTGAGTAGTCAGAGTAGAGGCACCTACCATGTTACAGCACAATAAAAGCCCAAGACAGGGGTTGTGAAAACGGTTCACTGGATAAAGCACTTTCTGTGCAGGCATGAGTACTCAGAGTTCAGATTCCCAGAGCCCACGTAAATGCTAGGAAAGCATGGTAGCCACCTGTCATCTCAGCACCTTGGAGGCAGAGACAAGCGATCCCTGGTTGTGATGGACAGCTAGATTATCTGGAATTAGAGAGCTCCAAGTAAGTCAGAGATCCTGCCTCAGTAAATAATGTACAATAGAGTTAAGGAATATCCTCCAAAATTAAAAAATTGAACCACTATAATATACACCAATTCATTATTGGGGAAATGTTAAAAATGAAATCAGTGTGTGGAAAGGACTTCTGCACATTGAAGTTCAAGACATCACTTTTCACTATAGCTAAGATATAGAATAAATCTAAGTATACATTGATAATTAAAGAAAATATTGTATAGATACACAATGAAGTACTAGTTAACCTTAGAAGAAAGTACTCTCATTTGTCATACTGTATATAAAACAGGAGGACATTATGTTATGTTAAAAAGTCACGGAGAGAAGGCAGAGAAAAGAATGATGAATAATAGAAGATGGGGGTTGTGGGACCTGAAAGATATTGGTTAAAGGGGTTAAAATATTTTAGGCAGGAGGATATTGCATAGCACAGTTGCTTTACTTAATATAATGAATTACATACCTGAAAAATTCTGAGAATATGTTTAAAGGGTTCTCTTTTATAAAAAAATTTATAAGTGTATGAAATAAAACATTTAACAGATTTATTTAGCCATTTTATGATCAACACACATGTCAAAATATCCTGTTATATACCATAAACACATATACATTTTTTAAATTGAAAATAGATTTAAAAGTCTTTGCATGGCTCAAGGGAGAATTGTGGTTGCTGTTTGAACTAAGTGATTGACACCATGGTGGAAAGAAAGATATGTCTCATTTCTGGTGTGGTATGTACTTATAGCAGCCTTCATAGGATACTATGTTCTACATTCATCTATTTTCATAGTCTTACTTTCCTAAATAGCCCTAAAAAGGACCACATACTTGACTTTTGTCCCTATAGTTTGAACGAATTCATGAGGGGCCAGTATAACTTTTCATATCTGTGCCTCAGTTTCCTCATTAATAAAATGATGTAAATTGTGGCAATTACTACATGTGTTTTTCCCTTTTCTCCAAAACCTTGGTAGAACTTATTATCTTTTATATAATAAGCATCCTAACAGATATTCAGTGATAGTTCATTATGGTTTAATTTACATTTCCATGCTTATTAATTGTACTGAGTAATTTTTGATACACCTATTAACCATCTGTATGTCTTCTGTTAGAAATATCTAATCATACGTTTTTCCCATTTTGTGTGTGTATGTGTGTATTATTCACTTTTCTGTTGCTGTGATAGAAACACTGGTCACAGCAATTTGTAGAAGGAAGAGTTTAGTTGAGCTTACGGTTCCAGGGGAATTACAGTCTGTCATGGCAGGGAGGCATGGTGGCTGGAGGTGGCTGGAGCAGCAGCATCAGAAGGGAAGCTCTCACATCATCATGCAGGCACAGGAAGCAAGAGATGGCTGGAAGTCTGGCAAGGCTTAAGAACTCTCTAAGCCAACCCCAGTGACGTGCTTCTTCCAGGATATCCACACCTTCTGAAACCTCCCAAAACAGCGCCATCATCTGGGGAAAAAATGTCCAAACACTTGGAGACTATAGGTTACGTTTTCATTCAAAGCACCACATTCCACCCCCTGGCCCCCATAGGCTCATGATCATATAAAATGCAAAATACATTTAGTCCAACTTTCAAAGTCCCTATAGTCATTATCAGTCTCAATACTATTCAAAAGTCCACAGTACAGTCTCTTCTGAGACTCAGGTAAATATCTTAACTATAAGCCTCTATAAAATCAAAAGACAAATTACATATTCCCAACATACAGTGGAACTGAATACACATTCCCATTCCAAAAGGGAGGAATAGAGGCTTATAACCGATTAAGTGATTTCCCTGAGTTGTGGGGTATTGCTGTGACAGACTTGACCTTGGTGTTTTGGTGGTTCTGGAAGCGTGTGGTAGTTTGAATGAAAATGTAAAGGGCTTAGATGGCTCAGCCTCTTTAGATTTGCTGTATGCAACATACATCTCTCTCTTGTGCTGGTACCACTCCCTGTGTGCAAGTCTTCTTTGAAAATGCCTCACAGCTCATCACAAACGTCTTGGGGTCTCAGTTGCCAACCAAGCTTCACATTCACAGCTTCACACAATGGCCTACCAGTGCCTCTTTTAGGCAAGGGAACCTCTGCTTCATGCTACCAGGCCTCCAAGGTTCTCTGAAACCTCAGGAGAAGAATTTACAACTCCTTCACTCTTCCATCTTTCATGCCTCTAAAGCCAGCACCAGGTGAACAACACTGCCAAGTCTGACTGCTAGTTTGAGATGGACCTCAGGCTGCTTTATCCGTTTTAGAAGCTCTTCTCTTCAGTGGTCTCTGAAGCATTTTCCTTTAGCAAGTTGGAGGCTTAACTGGATGTGGTCTTGCCCTGGAGGCACTCTGTCCATAGTTCAAGTTTGAATATCTAGGGCCCTCCTTAATCACTTTAATCTCCTTATCAATGGGATCCACTCCATCACATGCCAAGGCTCCAATATTTATCTTCCTAAGGCTCTTTTTCAATCCATCCTGTACACTATTTCTTTCTGCCCCATTTGCTCTTTTTCCCTGTAAATCTGTATAATATTCACAATTAATAGCTACGCCACCATTTCTACATTCACTGTCTTGAAATTTCTTCCACCAGACAAATTAGTCCATTGCTCTTCAAGTTAGCCCCAGGCAATCATTTAGGTCGAGGGCAGGCTCCAGTCAGACTCTTTGAGAAAATATCCCAAGTGCTGCTTAAGTCCTTATTTCCCTCAGGAACTTCATTCTCAACAATACTTTCCTCCAAGCCCCTACTAGAATGGCCTGTTAAGCTCTGCTTACAGCAATCAAGGATTTTCCTAGGCCAAACTTCCAAAGTGTTCCACAGTGTTCTAATACCCCACATGTTCAGGTTCTTCACAGTCAACACCCACATCTGGTACCAATTGCTGTACTAGTCACTTTTCTTTTGCTGTGATAGACACATTGCCCAGAGCAATTTATAGAAAGAAGAGTTTATTTGAGCTTACAATTCCAGGGGAATTACAGTCCGTCATGGCAGGGAGCCATGGTGGCGGGAGGTGGCTGGACAAGTAGCAGCAGAAGCTAAGCTCTCACATCATCATGCAGTCACAGGAAGCGAGAGAACAACAGGAGATCTGGCAAGGCTTAAGAATTCTCTAAGCGGTTTGGGTTTAGATTTGGGTTAAGTTTTGGGTTCATGTTAGTGTTTGGGTTGTTGTTAGGGTTAGGGTTAGGGTTAGAGTTAGGGTTAGGATAGGGCTAGGGCTAGGATTCAGATTCGGGTTCAGGTTAAGGTTAGGGCTAGGGCTAGGGCTATGTCTACGTTTTGGTTAAAGGTAAGAGTTCGGGTTAGGGTTTGGGTTTGGGTGAGGGTTAGAGTTAGGGTTAGATTAGGGTTAGGCCTGGATTAGGATTAGTGTTAGTGTTAGTGCTAGGGTTAGGGTTAGGTTTAGTGATAGGGTTAATGTTATGTTAATGTTTGGTAGTTGATTAAGTGTTAGGATTAGGTTTATGGTTAGTTGTAGGGTTGGGCCTAGGGTTAGGGTTAGGGTTAGTGCTAGGTTAGTGTTTCGGTTTAGGGCTAGGGTTAGAGTTAGGATTAGGGTTAAGGATATGTTGTGTTTAGGGTTGGGGTAGGTTCTGAGTTGGGATTAGGCTTATGGTTAGTGCTAGGATTAGTTTAAGCCTGAGGGCTAGGGCTAGGGTTAGGGGTAGGTTTTGGGTTAGAGTTAGAGCTATGGTTAGGTTTAGAATTATGTGTATGGTTAAGATTTGGTTTATGGTTAAAATTTTGGTTAGATTTCAGGTTGTTTTTATGGTACATATTTACATTAGTTTTAGGAGTCGGGTTAAATTTAGGGTAAAGTTTAGGTTTAGGTCTAGGGTTAGGTTTAGATTTAGGATTAGTGTTATTACCTGTAAGTGTTGGCTTACGGTTAGGGTTAGGTTTATGATTATGGCTAGGGCTTGAATTAGGGCTAGGTTTATTTCTAGGGCTTGTGGAAGGACTAGGGTTAGGTCAAGAGTTAGTATTAGGTTAGAGTTAGGCTTAAGTCAAGGGCTACACTTATCGTTAGTGTGAGGTTTTCGTTAGAGGTAGGGTTATGTTTAGGGTTATGTTTTGTTTTAGGGATAGTGTTAGATTTAGCATTAGGGTTAGGGTTAGGGACAGTTAAGTTTAAGGGTAGTGTTAAGGTTAGGTTTAGGTCTAGGATTAGGTTTAAGCTTAGGGCTAGGACTACGGTGAGGCTTAGGGTTAGGATTAGGATTAGGGCTAGGGTTGTGAAGGTTAGCTTGATCGTTCTGATTAAGGTTGTGAGTAAGGCTAGGATTGCTCTTAGGTTTAGTGTTAGGTCTAGGGTTAAGGTTAGGGTTAGAGGTATGGTTAGAGATAGGGTGACATGTATTTTTAGGCTTAGGTTTAGACTTAGAGTTAAGGTAGTGTTAAGTTTAGGAGTAGGGTTTTGGTGAGGGATAATGTAGGGGTTAAGGTAAGGTTATGTTTAAGGATATGGTAGGGTTTAGGGATAGGATTTGTGTCAAAGTAAGATTAGATTAGGTGAGGATTGGGGTTTTGGTTAGGTTTAAGGTTAAGGCTAGGCTTAAGGTTAAGTTTAGGCCTAGGACTAAGTTTAAGATTAGGTTTAGGGTTAGGTTTAGGTTTAGGGTTATTTCTAGGGTTATGTTTAGGGTTAAGGTTAGGTAAAATTTAAGATTATGATTTTGACTAGAGTAGGGAGAGTTTAGTGTCTAGGGTTAGGTTAAGGGTTAGGTTTAGGTTTAGGGTTCAGGTTATGTTTAGGGCTGTGGTTAGGGTTTGGTTTATTCCTAGGACTAGTGTTAGAGTTAGGTTTAGGTCAATGTTGAATATTAGGGTTATACTTAATGTTAGGTATATGTTTAATTTTAGGGTTAGGTTTAGGTCTAGGGCTAGGGCTACGGTTATGATTATACTTAGGTTTAGGGTTGGGGTTAGAGGTAGGGCACATTTATTTTTAGGTTTAGGGTTAGGATAGGGGTTAGGTATAGGTTCAGGTTTAGGGTATGGTTTAGGTTTAGGCTTTGGGTTAGGATTATTGGTAGGGTCTCAATTAGTGTTTGGCTTAGTGTTGGGTCTAGGATTATGTTAAGAGGATAGGGTTAGGATTAAATTAAGATTAGGTCTAAAGTCAGGGTTAAAATTAGGACAAATGTTAATACCAAGGTTAAGTTTAGGGTTAGTTGTAGGGTTGGATTTAGGATTTTGATTATGGTTAGGGTTAGGCCTAGGTTTAGGTTAAGGTTATATTTAGGATTTGAGGTAGGGTTAGGGCTAGGTTAGTGCTGAGTAGGGGTTAGGTTAATGTTTATTGTTTAGGGTTTGGGTCGGGGTAATGTTTAGGGTTAGTGTTAGGTTAAGAGTTATTAATGTTATGAATAGGGCTAGGGTTAGGTTTAGGTTTAGGGCTAGGATTAGGGTTAGACTAAGGGTTAGAGGTAATTTTAGGGCTAGGGTTATGTAGAGGTATGAATTTAGGATTAAGGTTGGGGTCCAGGATAGTTCTAGGATTATGTTTGCAGTTAGGATTAGGTTTAGGGTTAGGGTTAGAGTTAGCATGAGGGATAGGATTATGGTTAAGGCTAGTGTTGTATTTAGGGGTAAGGTGAGGTTTAGTGTTAAGATTATGATTTTTGTTAGGTTTAGGATTCGCTTTAGGATTAGGTTTAGGGATAAATTTAGAGTTAGGTTTAGGGTTAGGGCTAGGCTTAGGGTTATATTTATGGTAGGAATAGGGTTAGGGTTACATCAAAGTTTAATATTACAGTAAGGGTGAGGTTTAGTTATAGTTTAATCTTCAGGTTATGATTAGGGTAATAGGGTTAGAAGGACCATTACAATTAGGTAAAGTTTAGGGTTCAGTTTAGAGGTCGGATTATGGATCAAATTAGGATTATGGCTAGGTTTAGGATTACGGCTATGGTTAGGGTTGGTTTAAGGTTAGATTTAGGGCTAGGTTTAGAGTTAGTATTAGGGCTGGATTATGTTTATGGTTAGATTTAGATTAGGGTTACATTTATGGTTAGGATTAGGCCTATGGCTAGGGTTAGGGTTATTTTTATTGTTAGAGGAAGTGATAGGGATACAGTTAGGGTTAGATTTTTGGGTAGGATTAGGGTCATGTTTAAGGCTAGGGCTAGTGTAAGGGTTAGGTTTAGGATTAGAGGTACTTTTAGGGCTAAGATTATGTGGAGGATTAGGTTTAGGTTTAAGGCTAAGTTTAGGTTTAGGGCTAGGGGTGAGTTGAGGTTTAGGATTAGAGTTAGGGTTAGGACAAGAGTTAAGGTTCGATTTATGGCTAGGGCTACAGCACAATTTAGGGTTCACGTTATGATAGGATTTGAGTTATGATTAGGGATAGTTTTAAGGTTAGATTTATGGCTAGGACTACCATAAGGGCTAGGCTTAGGTCAGAGGTTAATATTGGGTTAGGGATAGTCTTATGTCTAGTGTTAGTTTTAAGATTGTGTTCAGTGTTAGGTTTAACGCTAGAGTTAGGGTCAAGTTTAGGGTTAGGGCTAGGGTTAGTGTTAGCGTTAACAAGAGAGTTATGTTTAGGATTGGTTCTAGGGTGATGTTTAGGGTTAGGATTAGAGTTAGGGTTAGGGTTAGGGTAAGGGTTAGGGTTACTTGTAGGGTTAGGCTCAGGTTTGGGTTTAGCTTTATGGTTAGGGCTATGTTTACAGTTACATTTAGGGTAAGGGTTAGGTTTAGTGTTAGGATATGGGTGAGGTTAGGGCAAGGGTTAGGGTTAGAGTTAGGTTTTGGACTAGTGTTGGTGTTAAGGGTCTGGTTAGCGTTAGGGTTTGGGGTTTGGTTAGTGCTAGGGTTTTGTGTATTGTCAGGCTTAAATGTAGGATTAAGGTGAATGTTCAGACTAGGGTTATGTTTAGTGTTATGGTTAGCATTAGGTTTAGGGTTAGAGTTAGGAATAGCTTAAGGCTAGGTCTAGGGTGTGTTTAGTGTTATAGTTTGTTTAAGCATTAGGATTAAATTTAGTGTTAAGTTTAAGTCTAGGATTACTTTTAGGGTTAGAGCAAGGGTTGCGATTAGGTGTAGAGTTAGGTTAAGATTTAGGGTAATGTTACAGATAGGGTTAAGTTTAAGATTAGTGTTAGGTTATGTTTGGGAGGTTTAGTTTAGGATTATATTTACGGTTAGGTCTACGGCTAGAATTTTCATTAGGTTCATGGCTAACACATGTGTTAGGGTTAGGGTTAAGTCAAAGGTCAATATTAGATTTAGCATTAGGTATAGCAGTAGTTTATTGTTTATGACATGGGTTAGCTTTTGGGCTAGGTTAGGGTTAGATTTTGGGCTACGGTTAGTGCTAGAGTTAGGGTTAGTGCTAGGGCTAGGTTTGAGAGCCAGGGATAGGAATAGGATTAGGGTTAGGGCTAGGTTTAGTGTTCGTGTCAGGGCTAGGGTTACAGTTAGGGTCAGGGTTAGGGTTAGTGTTAGGTTTGGGTTAAGGGTTAGACTTAGGGTTAGATTTAATATTGGGGCTAGGGATAAATATATGGCTCTCCATAGTGTTAGAGATATGTTTAGGGCAAAGCTTAACATTAAAGTTAGGCTTAAGGTTAGGTCTAGGATTTAGCATTAGGATTATGATTAGGGATTAAGATTTAAGATTACGGTTAATAGGATTAGGGTTCGGCCTAAGTGTAGGATTAGTCTTAGATTTAGATTTAGGGTTAGAGTCAGGGTTAGGGTTATCATTAGGATAAGAGATAGGATTTCAGTTATGGTTAGTACTAAGCTTAGGGTTAGTTAGAGTTAAAGTTAGGATGAGGAGTAGGGTTAGGGTTATTTTTAGGGTAGGTTTAATCTTAGGAATTTGGCTATGATTATATTTGGGTTTATGGTTAGGATGGTTATATTTAGGGTTATGTTTAGGTTAATGTTAGGTTTGGTTTGGTTTAGGTAAGGATTATGTCTAGAGTTGTGTTTAGCATTAGGAATAGTGGTAGCACTACTCTTACTTTTAGGGCTATTATGTTTCAGTTTATGGTTAGTTTTACAGTGAGTATTATAGTTAGGATTGCTGTCAGGATTTTGTATAGGGTTACGGTTAGGTTTAGGGTTAGTGTTAGGGCTAGGGTTAGGGTTTGGTTTAGGGGTCAGGTTTAGGGGTTAGGGCATGGGTTAAGACTATGGTTATGATAAGGTTTAGTGTTAGGGCTAGAATTACAGCTAGGTTTAGGGTTAGGACTAGGACTAGGACTAGGGTTATGGTTAGGGTAAGTGTTAAGGTTAGGGTAAGAGTTAGAATTCGAATTAGTTTTGGGTCTAAATTTATGTTTAGGATTAGGATTAGGGTTAGGGTTAATGTTAGTGCTAGGGTTAGAGTGAGGGTTAGGACTAGGATAGGTTTTAGGGTTATGATTAGATTTATATTTAGGGCTAGGGTTCTGTATAGAGTTACTCTTAGGTTTGGGTATAGGTTACATATTGAGGGTTAGGGTTCACGTTACATTAGGGGTAGATTTAGGGTGACGGTTAGTGTAGGGTTAGGCTTAGTTTTAGGGTTAGGGCAAGGTTTATGGTTATTAGGCTTAGTTTTAGGGTTAGGGCAAGGTTTATGTGTAAAACTTTAGTTAATGTTAGGTTTGGTTCTAGAGTATATAATTAGGGCCAGTATTATGGTTTTGGTTACAATTTGGGTCAGGCTTAGGATTAGGATTAGGGCTATGTGTATGTTTAGGGATATTGCTAGGTTTACTGTTAGTTATTAGCCTAACACTCATCCTAACCCTATACCTATGCCTAGACCTAAACCTAAGCATAACCCTAAGCCTAACCCTAACCCTAGCCCTAACCATAAGCCTAAATTTAATCTTAGAGGCAGCTTTAGGGTTAGTTTTATGGCTAGGGCTACATTTAGGGTAAGTATTAGTGTTAGAGGATATTTGGTTAGAGTTAATGTTTGGGTCAGTGTTACGGAGAGGTTTATGTTTAGAATTAGGGGTAGTGTTATCTTGACAGTTATGGCTTGAAATAATCTTAGAGTTCTCGTTAGGTTGTGGCTATGTTTATGGTCAGGTTTATGGATAGGGTTAGGATTAGGAGAAGTGTTAGTTTTAGGATTAAGATAAGGGTTATGTTCAGGGCTACTGTTTGGTTTCCATCTAGGGATACTTTTAGGGTTTGGATTAGAGTTAAGGATAGTGAGAGATTTCTGGTTAAGTTTATGGTTAGGGCTAGGGATAGTTTAGGGTAAGGTCAATGTTTAATATTACTATGAGGTTTAGCTTGAGGTTTAAAGTTATGCTTAGGTCTAGCATTATTATGGTTAGGGTTAATGATATGGATATTATTAGGTTTATAATTATAAACCATTACTATGGTTAGGGTTAGGGTTAGGTTTAGCATTAGGGCTATGTTTAAGACTCGGTTAAGATTGTTCTAGCCTAAGTATTAGGGTAAGTGCTAGGATTATGTTTAGGGATAGTGTCAACTTTAGGGAGTGTTAGAGTTAAGTTTAGGACAAGGGCTACAGTAAGTTGAGGGTGAGTGTTAGGCTTAGAGCTTTGTTTAGGGTTATGATTATGCTTTGGTTTAAGTTTAGATTTAAGGTTAGGTTCAGGTTTAGGTCTAGTGCTGTAGATAGGTTTAGGTTTAGGTTTAGGGTTAGGGTTAGTATTAGGGATATAGTTAGGATAAGGGTTAGGGCTGGTTTAATATTAAGGTTGGGGCTAGGGTTATGTTTATGTGTATTCTTAGGTTTAAGGTTGGGGTAAGTTTTGGGCTAGGATAAAGATTAGGTCTAGAGATAGGACGATGATCAGATATAGGATTATATTTAGGGTTCATGTTAGGTTTAGGGTTAGAGCTACTGTAGATTTAGGTTTAGGTTAGGGTTAGGAAGAGCATTAGTGTTAGGCCTAGCATTAGGCTTAGAGCTAGGGTCATGTATATGGTTAGGTTTAGGTTAGGGTTAGGAAGAGCATTAGTGTTAGGCCTAGCATTAGGCTTAGAGCTAGGGTCATGTATATGGTTAGGTTTATGTTAGGGCTAGATTTTGGATTAGTTTTACAGTTAGGGCTAGGGTTAGGGTTGGGCTTTGGTTGATTTTAGATTAGGGCAAGGTTAGGTTTTTGGATTATAATTACGGTTATGGTAAGGATTGGTTCTCGGTTTAGGTTCAGGTTTAGCATTAGGGTTAGGGTAGGGATTAGGTTTCTGGATAGGACTAGGGTTAGGATTGAGTCTAGGTTGTATATTGAAGTTTGGGATTAACATTAGGTTTCAGGGTAGGTTTTAGTCTAGGTTTATGTGTAGGTTTAGGCTTAGTTTTACAGTAATCCTTAGTGTTAGGGAAAGGTTTAATGTTAAGGTTTGGTTTTAAGGTAAATATTTATGGTTAGTGTTAAGGTTTTGATAGGTTTGAGCTAGGTTTGAGTTTAGGACTAAGGTTAAGTTTAGAGATACATTTAGTTTTATGGTTAGGGTTAGTTTATGGTTAGGGCCTCAGTGAGGTTTAGGGTTGGGGTTAGGTTTAGGTCCAGATTTAGGTTTAGAATTACTGTTAGTTATATGGGTAGGTTTAGCGTTAATTTTAGGGCTAGCTCTATTCTTAGGGTGAGGCTTAGGTTTAAGTTTAGGGGTAGGTTTAGGGTTAGGGTTAGGGTAGGGAGAGGGTTATGTTCAAGGTTAGGCTTAGTTTTATTGTTTGTTAGGCGTAGTGGTAGGCCTAGGATTAGGGTTAAGGTTTTTGTTAAGGTCAGGTTTGGTCTAAGGTCTATTTAGGGTTAGTATTAGGGTTTGTTTACAGTTTGGGTTAGCATTAGGAGTAGGGCTAGGGTAATGTTTAGGGATAGGGCTAAGTTTATATTTAGGATTACATTTACTGTAAGAGGTAGGGTTATTTAGAGTCAGTGTTGGGGTTAGGTGTAGGTCTAGGCATAAATTTAGGGTTATAATTAACATTGGGTTTAGGGGTAGGTTTAGGGTAAGGATTGGTCTAGGTCTACTGTTAGTGTTAGCCTTAGGTTTAGAGGTTGGGGTAGGTTAGTGTTTGGGTCTGAGTTAAGGCTAGGGTTAGAGTTATGGTTAGGGCCAGGGTTATGTATAAATTTAGCGTTAGGACAATCATAGTATTTTAGATAGGGTGTGGCTACATTTATGGTTGGGTTTGTAGTCATGTTTAGGGTTAGGGTTAGGATTACATCTATGGTTAGTTTCAGGTTTAATATAATTTTCAGGGTTAGGATTAGGATTAGGTTTTTGTCTAGGGGCAGGTTTAGTTTAGTATTTGAGTTCAGGATAGAGCTAGGGTTAGGGTTAAGCTAAGTTCAATGTTTAGTATTATTATTATGGTTACTGTAAGGCTAGTGGTTAAGGTTAGATGTAGGATTAGGTTTAGGGTTATGATTATGGTTAGGGTTAGGGCAAAGATTAGGGTTAGCATTAGGACTAGTGGTATGTTTAGGGTTAGGTTTGGGGTTAGGGTTAGGTTTACAACTAGAGTAAGGATTAGGGCTAGGCTTAGCATTAGGATCAGTGCTAGGATTATGTTTAGGGATAGTCTTAGGTTTAAGGCTAGTGTTAGAGTTAGGTATAAGGCTAGGGCTACAGTAGCTTTAGGGTTAAGGTTAGGTCTAGGGTAGGTTTAGGGTTATGATTATTGTTAGGTGTAGGGTTAGGGTTAGGTTCAGGGCTAGTGCTATGGTTAGGGTTAGTCTTAAGTTTAGGTTTGGGTTTAGGGTTATGCTAAGGTTAGTGTTAGGGCTAGTGCTGTATTTAGGGTTAAGGTTAGGTTTAGGGTTAGGTTTAGGTTTAGGGATACATTAAGTATTAAGACAGGGTTCGGATTATCATCTGGGCTAAGATTATGTTTTGGTTAGTGTTAGGTTTAGAGCTAGCTTCATACTAGGTTTAGGTTTGTGTTAGGGATACATTTAGTGTTAGAATTAGGGCTAAGTTTATATTTACAGTTATGGTTAAGCTAAGGTTACAGTTAGGGCTAGTAATAGGGTTAGGGCTATGGTTATTTTTAGGATTAGGGAAAAGATATGTGTTTGAATTATCGTTAGAGTTAGGGTTAGCATTTGTTCTTGGGTTAGGTTTAGGTTTGGGCTTTGGAATGGGGTTAAAGTAGAACTATGGTCAGGATTCAGTCTATGGGCAGTTTTAAGATTAAGATTAGCATTAGTGTTAAAGGAAGGTTGTGGTTTAGGTTCATGGATAGTGCTAGTTTAGGCTTAGGATTAGGTCAAAATTTAATGTTAGGGTAGAGATAGTTTTAAGGTAAGATTAGTGTTAGGTTTGGGGCTAGGGTTCTCTATAGGATTAGGTTTAGCCTTGTACTAGGTTGTAGATTGAGGGTTAGGTTTAAGTTTAGGCTTAGGGGTTGTTTTATGAGAGGGCTACATATAGGGTTATGCTTAGTTTTAGGGTTAGGCTTAGGGTTGGGGCAAGATTTAGGGTTAAGAATTTGGTTATGGTTAATTATGGTCTACAGTATGTATTTTGGATTATTATTGGAGTTTGAGTTATGGTTAGGGTTATGGTTAGAATTAGAATTAGGGCTAGGGGTATGTTAAGGGATAGAATTAGGTTTACAGCAAGGGTTAGCTTTACAAGTTGGGCTAGGGTTGGAGTTAGGGTCTGGTTTGAGTTTAGGTTTATTTATAGGGTTAGGCTTACGAGTATGATAACATTAGGGTTAGGGTAGGTTTAGGGCTAGGGCTAGGGTCAGGTTTATGGATAGGGCTAGGGTTAGGATTAGGATTATTTCAAATTTTAATATTAGTGTATGGTTAGGGCTAGGTCTAGGATTAGTATTATGGTTATAGTTAGGGTTGCGTTTAAGGCTGTGTTTCTGAAATGGTTTAGGGTTAGTATTGTGTCTAGGTAATGTATTGAATGTTGGGATTAGAGTTTAGGCTAAGGACATGTTTAGAGATATGGTTTTTTGTACTTTTATGCTTAGTTTTAAGGTTTGGCTTATGGTGAGGGCAAGGTTTGGTGTTAGCATTAAGGCTTTGTTCATGTTCATGCTGTTTAGGTTAAGGGTTAGGATTAGGTTTTGGGTAAGGTTTGGGAGTTCAGTTATTGGCAGATTTGGGACTATGTTATACATTTAGGGTTAGTATTAGGTTAAGGGTTAGGGGTAGATTTACGGTCAAGAGTTTCATGAAGGGTAAGTGTTAGTTTTACTGTTAGTGTTAGGGTTAACGTTAAGTTTAGGACTGAGTTTACGTGTAGTGTTTGGCTTAGTCTTAGATATAAACAAATTTACGGTTAGAATTAGAGTTAGGGGTAAGATTTATGTATATTGTTTCATTTACCACTAGGTTTAGGATTAGTCTTAGGGTTAGGGCTAGGGCTGGGGCTAGGGCTAGGGGTAGGTTAGGTTTATTGCTAAGGCTAATGTTAGTGTTAGCGATAAGTCAAAGGTTAATATTAGGGTTAGAATTAGTGTTAATTGTAGGGTTTGTTTCAGGGTGCTTTACTGATAGGAGTAGGGTTAGGATTTAGTGTAGGTTAGGAATAGGGCAGGAATTATGTTTAGGATTAGGTTATGTTTATGGTTAGGCTTAGATTTTGATGAGGGTGAGGGTTAAAGCTTGTCTTAGGGTTAGGGTTAAGGCTGTGTTTAGGGTTGGCGTGAGGTTAAGTGTTAGAATTATGCTAAGTGTTAGGATTAGGTTTAGAGGTAGGTTTAGGATTACAATAGGATTATGCTTATGGCTATGGTTAAGTATAGGCTTATTTGTAGTAATAGAGTTAGACAGCGATAGGGTTTGTGCTAGGGTTAGGATTAGGTTTATAGCTAGAGCTAATATGAAGTTTAGCATTTGTTCAGAAGTTAATATTAGGGCTAGGGTTAGGTCTATGATTAGGTCAAAGTTAGGCTTAGGGTTAGTTTTAGACCTTGGACTACGTTTAGGGTTAGAGTAGGTAGTAGCATGAGGTTGAGGGTGGCATCTAGCTTTATACTTAAGGTTAGTATTATGCTTAGGTTCAGGCGTAGTCTTTGGTTTTGGGCCACATGTATGGTTAGGTGTAGGTTTAGGTTTACATTTAGGGTTAGGGCTAGCTAGGTTTAGTTGTAGGGTTTGCATTAAGATTAGGGTTCAGGTTGGGCCTAAGATTTCGTTTAGGGTCAGTATTAAGTATAAAGTCTGTGTTAGGGTTAAGGCAAGGTTTACATGTAGGGTTAAGTTTAAGTTCGGGTTAAGATTTATGTTAAGTGCTAGGTTTACAGTAAGAGATAGGGCTAGGGTTATGTTTAGGGTTAGGTTTACATTTAGAGTAATTATTAGGGTTAAGGTTAGGGACATTGTTACGGTTAGAACTAGGGTTAGTTTTAGGGTTATGCTTAAGTTCAAGGTCAGGGCAAGTTTAAGGTTTGTGTTTGGGTTAGAGTTAAGTTTCAGTTTTGGTTAGGGTTAGTTTTAGGTTTGGATCTAGGTTTATGTTTTTGTTATTTCTTCTCTCCTGCTTGGAGGTAGAGTTAGGGTGAGCATTTTGTTTAGGGTTATGATTATGTTTAAGGCCAGGTTTAGGGTTAGGGAAAAGTCTAAGGATAACAGTAGGTATAGGGTTATGTTTAGGGTTAGGGTTAGGTTTAGGTATAGTGCTAGGTTTAGGGTTAGGGTTGCAGCTAGGTTTATGTTTATGTTTAGGTTTGGGGTAGGGTTTGGGTTAGGGTTATGTTTATTGTAGACTTTGGGATAGGGTTAGGACTAGGGCATCACAATGCTCCAATGGGTCATCACAATGCCTCCATGTGACATTACAATGCTCAAAAAAAAAAACTCAATGTGATATCGCAATGTTGACTGTCCCCTCACAAGGCCCTTAATGTGTTATCACAATGTTCAGTGTGCAAATATAATGCCGAAATGTGTCATCGCAATACTCCAATTTGATATTGCAATGTTTAATGTTCCATCATAATGCCCCAATGTGCCAAACCTATGGCCCCATGTGCCATTATATTGCTCCAATGTGCCCCACAATGTTAAAATATGACTTCAAAATGTCCCATTGTGCGACGACAATGCTCAATTTGCGATCGCAATGCACCATTCTGTCATTACAATGATTCATTGTGTCCTCATCATGGTCAATAAGCAAAGATGGTGCTCAAAGTCCCCAGACAATCCCCCAATGTGACATTTCAATACTCCAATGTGATTTCACAATGCTCCAATGTCTCACCACAATGCTTAATGCAACATCACAATGCTGAATGTCCCCTCACAAGGGCCCTAATGTGTCATCTTAATGCTTAGTGTGCAAATATAATGCCCAAGGAGTCATCAAAATACTCCTATTTGATATTGCAATGTTTCGTGTGCCATCATTATGCTCCAATGTGCCCCAACCAGGGCCCCATGTGCCATTATATTGCGCCACCGTGTCATGACGATGTTACAATATGACTTCACAATGTTCCATCGTGGAATCACAATGCTCATTGTGCTATCACAATGAGCCATTGTGTAATTGCAATGATCCATTGTGTCTTCACCATACTCAATATGCAAACACGGTGCTCAATGTCTCCTCACAATCCCCCAATGTGTCATTTCAATACTCCAATGTGATTTCACAATGCTCCAATGTGTCACCACAATGCTCAATGCGACATCATAATTCTGAATGTCCCCTCACAAGGGCCCTAATGTGTCATCTTAATGCTTAGTGTGCAAATATAATGCCCAAGGAGTCATCAAAATACTCCTATTTGATATTGCAATGTTTCGTGTGCCATCATTATGCTCCAATGTGCCCCAACCAGGGCCCCATGTGCCATTATATTGCGCCACCGTGTCATGACGATGTTACAATATGACTTCACAATGTTCCATCGTGGAATCACAATGCTCATTGTGCTATCACAATGAGCCATTGTGTAATTGCAATGATCCATTGTGTCTTCACCATACTCAATATGCAAACACGGTGCTCAATGTCTCCTCACAATCCCCCAATGTGTCATTTCAATACTCCAATGTGATTTCACAATGCTCCAATGTGTCACCACAATGCTCAATGCGACATCATAATTCTGAATGTCCCCTCACAAGGGCCCTAATGTGTCATCTTAATGCTTAGTGTGCAAATATAATGCCCAAGGAGTCATCAAAATACTCCTATTTGATATTGCAATGTTTCGTGTGCCATCATTATGCTCCAATGTGCCCCAACCAGGGCCCCATGTGCCATTATATTGCGCCACCGTGTCATGACGATGTTACAATATGACTTCACAATGTTCCATCGTGGAATCACAATGCTCATTGTGCTATCACAATGAGCCATTGTGTAATTGCAATGATCCATTGTGTCTTCACCATACTCAATATGCAAACACGGTGCTCAATGTCTCCTCACAATCCCCCAATGTGTCATTTCAATACTCCAATGTGATTTCACAATGCTCCAATGTGTCACCACAATGCTCAATGCGACATCATAATTCTGAATGTCCCCTCACAAGGGCCCTAATGTGTCATCTTAATGCTTAGTGTGCAAATATAATGCCCAAGGAGTCATCAAAATACTCCTATTTGATATTGCAATGTTTCGTGTGCCATCATTATGCTCCAATGTGCCCCAACCAGGGCCCCATGTGCCATTATATTGCGCCACCGTGTCATGACGATGTTACAATATGACTTCACAATGTTCCATCGTGGAATCACAATGCTCATTGTGCTATCACAATGAGCCATTGTGTAATTGCAATGATCCATTGTGTCTTCACCATGCTCAATATGCAAACACGGTGCTCAATGTCCCCTCACAATCCCCCAATGTGTCATTTCAATACTCCATTGTGATTTCACAATGCTCCAATGTGTCACCACAATGCTCAATGCGACATCATAATTCTGAATGTCCCCTCACAAGGGCCCTAATGTGTCATCTTAATGCTTAGTGTGCAAATATAATGCCCAAGGAGTCATCAAAATACTCCTATTTGATATTGCAATGTTTCGTGTGCCATCATTATGCTCCAATGTGCCCAAACTATGGCCCCATGTGCCATTATATTGCTCCACCGTGTCATGACGATGTTACAATATGACTTCACAATGTTCCATCGTGGAATCACAATGCTCATTGTGCCATCACAATGAGCCATTGTGTAATTGCAATGATCCATTGTGTCTTCACCATACTCAATATGCAAACACAATGCTCAGTCTCCCCTCAAAAATCCCCTAATGTGACATCACAATGGTACAATGTGAAATCACAGTGCTGCAATGTGACATCACAATTCTCCAGTAGGCCAGCACTATGGCCCCTTGTGCCATTATGTTGCTCCAGTGTGCCATCACAATGTTACAATATGATTTCTCAATGTTCCATTGTCCCATCACAATGCTCATTTTGCCAGCAAAATGCACCATTGTATCATTACAATGATTCATTGTGTCGTCACCATGCTCAATATGCAAACACGGTGCTCAAATGCAGGTCCAAATGACATCATATTTGTACGTGGAACTTGCCTATCTTATTTTCGTTTTCTTTCAATAACATGATAATTCTGCTAAACGAAGAGATTTCCCCGGTTTAGTTTCCCATTCCATCATCAGAGTTGGTTATCAGCATACTTAAAGAAGAGAAAGTTATACAAATTACAAAAGCCAGAAGTAATTGGGGAAGGGATATGCACCAAAGTGTAGTGGTCATCAGCGTTCAGCTGGAACTTTGTCAAACAGCACTCTTGTCAAGAACCACGGAACCCTTGGAGCAAAAATATTGCTCCAATGTGTCATGAAAATGTTACAATATGATTCACAATGTTCCATTGTGACATCACTGTGCTACAATATGACATTACAATGTTCCAATGTGACATCTCAATTCTCCAATGTGACATAACACTGCCCCAATGTGCCAACACTGTTGTCCCTTTGCCAGTATATTGCATCAATGTGCCATCACAATGTTACAGTATGATTTCTCAATGTTCCATTGTGGCATCACAATGCTCCAATGTGCCATCACAATGCTCCAGTGTGCCAACATCTTCGCCCCATGTGCCATTATATTCTTCCAATGTACCATCACAATACTACTCTATGACTTCTCAGTGTTCCATTGTGACATCACAATGCTCCAATGTGCCTACACTACCGTCATATATGCCATTATATTGCTCCAATGTTCAATCACAATGTTACAGGATTACTTCCCGATGTTCCACTGTGACATCACAATGCTCCTGTGTGACATCACAATCCTGCAATATGACAAAACTACAGCCCCATATGCCATTACATAACTCCAAAGTGCCATCACAATGTTTCAATGACTTCACAATGTTCCATTGTGCCATCACAATGCTCATTGTGACATCACTATGTGCAATTGTGTAATTACCATGATCCTTTGTGTTGTCACCATGTTCTATATGCAAACACGGTGCACAGTGTCCCCTCACAGTACCCCAATGAGACATCACAGTGCTCCAATGTAAAAACACTATCGCCCCTTGTGCCATTATATTGCTCCAATGAGCCATCACAATGTTACAATATGACTACTCAAAGTTCCATCGTGACATCCCAATGCTGTAATGTGCCATCACAGTATTACAGTATGACTTCACAATGTTTTATTGTGACATCATAATGCTCCAACGTGACATCACAGTGTTCCAATATGCGAAAACTATCACCCCATGTGCGGTCACAATGCTCCAAGGTGCCATCACAATGTTACAGTATGACTTCACAATGCTCAAATGTAACATCACAATTCTCCAATGTTCCAATACCATGGCCCCATGTCCATTATATTCTTGCAATGTTCCATCACAATGTTACAATATGATTTCACAATGTTCCATTGGAACAACACAATGCTCCAATATGACATCACAATGCTCCAATGTGCCAGTACTATCGCTGCATGTGACATTGTATTGCTCCAGTATGCCATCACAGTGTTACAATATGACTTCACAATGTTCCGTTGTGACATCACAATGCTCCAATGTACCAACACTCAGGTCACATGTTCCATTATATTTCTCCAATGTCCCTTCACAATGATACAATAGGTCTTCACAATGTTGCACTGTGCCATCACAATGCTCATTGTGGAATCACAATGTGCCACTGTGTCATTACAATGATCCCTTGTGTTGTCACCATGCTCAATATGCAAAATTGGTTCTCAATTTCCCCTCTCCTTCCCACAATGTGACATCTCAATGCTCCAATATGATCTCATAATGCTCCAGTGTGTCACCACCATCCTCAAGGTTGCATCACAATGCATAAGGTCATCTCACAAGGCATCTAATGTTTCATCACAATATTCAGGGTGGAAACATAATGTCCCAATGAGTGATCACAATATTCTAATGTAGTATTCCAATGTTTCATGTGCGATATCAATGCTCCAATGTTCCAACATTAAGGCCCCATGTACAATTATATTGCTCCAGAGTGCCATCACAATGTTACAATATGAATTCACAATTATCCATTTTGGCATCACAATGCTCTTTCTGCTATCACAAATTGCCATTGTGTCATTACAAATATCCATTGTGTTGTCACCATGCTCATTATGCAAACGCGATCCTCAATGTCCTCTCACAATCCCACAATGTGACATCACAATGCTCCAATGGGTCATCACAATGCTTCCATGTGACATCACAATCCTCCAATATGTCACCACAATGCTCAATGTGACATCAAAATGCTGATTTTCCCCTTACAAGGCACCTAATGTGTTATCACAATATTCAGTGTGCAAATAAAATGTCAAAAATGTGTCATCACAATACTCCAATTTGATAATGCAATGTTTAATGTGCCATCAAAATCCTCCAATGTGCCAGCCCTATGGCCCCATATGTCATTATATTGCTCCAATGTGCCATCACAATATTACAATATGACGTTAAAATGTTCCAGTGTGCCATCACAATGCTCTTTATGCCATCTCAATGTGCCATTGTGTCATTACAATGATCCATTGTGTCATCACCATACTCAATATGCCAACACAGTGCTCAATACCCCCTCAGAAGTCCCCAGTATGACATTACAAATGCCCCAATGTGTCATCACAATGCTCCAATATGACATCACGATGCTGCAAAATGACATCGCAATGCTGTAAAATGACATCACAATGCTCCAATGTGCCAGCACTATTGCTCCATGTGCCATTATATTGCTCCAGTGGTCCATCACAATGTTACAATATGACTTCACAGTATTCCATGGTGTACTCACAATGCTCCTTGTGCCATCACAATGCTCCAATGTGTCAACACTATGGCCCCATGTGCCATTATATTGCTCCAGTGTCCCTTTCCAGTGTTACAATATGTCTTCACAATGTTGCATTGTGCCATCACAATGATCATTGTGGCATCACAATGCGCCATTGTGTCCTGACAATGATCCCTTGTGTTGTCACCATGCTCAATACGCAATATTGGTGCTCAATTTTCCCTCTCAATCCCCCAAGGTGACATCTCCATGCTCCAATGTGACCTCACAATGCTCCAGTGTTTCACCACGATTCTCAAATTTGCATCACAATGCTTCGTCACCTCACAAGGCCTCTGATGTGTCATCACGATGCT
>NW_008355796.1:42023-42875 GCF_000622305.1 Nannospalax galili
ACAATGCTCAAATGTGACATCACAATGCTCCAATATGCCAACACTATGGTCCCATGTACCATAATATTGCACCAATGTAGCATCACAATGTTACAATATGACATCACAATGTTCCACTCTGCCATCACAGTCCTCAATTTACCATCATAATGGGCCATTGTATCATTACAATGATCCATTGTGCCATCACTATGCTCAATATGCAAACACGGTGCTAAATGTCCCCTCACAATCTCCAATGTGACATCACAATGCTCCAATTTGTCATCACAATGCTCCCATGACACATTGCAGTGCTCCAGTGGGCCAAAACTATGGCCCTATTTACCAATATATTGCTCCAATGTGCCATCACAATGTTACAATATAACTTCACAACAACTTTCCAATGTGCCACACCAATGCTTATTTTGCCATCACAATGCATCATTGTGTCTTTACAATGATCCATTGTGTCATCACCATGCTCAATATGCAAACACCGTGCTAAATGTCCCCTCACAATACTCCAATGTGACATCACAGGCTCCAATTTGTCATCACAATGCTCCCATGACACATTGCAGTGCTCCAGTGGGCCAAAACTATGGCCCCATTTACCATTATATTGCTCCAATGTGCCATCACAATATTACTATGTGACTAAACAATTTTCCAATGTGCCATACAATGCTCACTGTGCCATCACAATGCACCATTGTGTCTTCACCATGATCTTTTGTGTCGTCACAATACTCAATATGCCAACACAGTGTTCAATGTCTCCTCATATTACCCAATGTGATATCACAGTGCTCCAACGTGTTTTCACAATGCTCAAACGTGACATCACAGGGCTCTACTGAGCCAACA
>NW_008355797.1:0-5574 GCF_000622305.1 Nannospalax galili
TATTCACTTATAAGGATTTGGTGCTAGGATCCACATATGAGGGAGAACAGACGTCGATTTATTTTCTGAGTCTGTGTTACTTCACTTAGTATAACAGTTTATAGTTCCATCCATTTACCTGCAAATTTCATGAGTTCATCTTTCTTTACTGCTGAGTAAAATTCCATTGTATAAATGAAGCACATTTGTACAAGTGTCTCTGCAACAGGATGAGCTCTTTGGGTATATGCCAAGGAGTGGTGTAAGTGGGCCAAATGGTAGGTTCATTTGTAGTTTTTTAAGAGTTCTCCACATTGCTTTCCATAAGTTTGCAGCCCCACCAGCAGTGGATGAGTGTTCCCCTTTCCCCACATCCTCTCCAACATTTGGTATCATTTGTTCTCTTGATCTTAGCCAGTCTGACTGGGGTGAGGTGAAATCTTATAGTGGTTTTAATTTGCATTTCACTAATTAGTATTGATTTTGAACATAGTCAAAATGACTATGCTTCATAGCCATCTTTACTTCTTCTTTTGAGAACTCTCTGTTCAGCTCCATAGCCCATTTTTAATTGGGTTGTTTCTTGTCTTGATTCTCTGTTTTTTGAGTTCATTATGTATTCTGAATGTTAGACCTCTGTCAGATGTGTCACTGGTTAAGATTTTCTCCCAGTCTGTGGGTTTTCTTTTCACTTCCCTGGTTGCCTCCTTTGATGTACAGAAGCTTTTTAGTTTAATGAGGTCCCATGTGTTAGTTCTTGACCTTGTTTCCTGACCAATTGATGTCTGATTTAGAAAATCGTATCCTATGCCTATATCTTGTACGTTTTTCCCAATGTTTTCTTCTAACAGTTTCAGAGTTTCAGGATTTACATTGAGGTCTCTTATCCATTTAGAATAGACTTTTGTGCAAGGTGAAAGACAGGGGTTTAGTTTCATTCTTCTACAGGTGGAGATCCAGTTTTGCCAGCACCATTTTCTGAACATGCTGTCTTTCCTCCAGTGAATGTTCTTGGCCCCTTTGTCAAATGTCATGTGGCTGAAATTGCATGTACTCATATTTGGGTCTTCTTTTTTGTTCCATTGATCTATGGGTCTATTTGTGTGCCAGTACCATGTTTTTAGGACTATAGCTCTGTAATACAGCTTAAAATCTGCTATAGTAATTCCCCCTGGCATTGCTCTTGGTGCTCAGGTTGCTTTGGCTATCCGAGGTCTTTTGTGCTTCCAGATGAATCTCAGGATAGTTTTTTTCCAAATATGCAAAAAATGTCATGATGATTTTGATTGTCATTGCATTGAATCTGTAAATGGCTTTCGGTAGGATGGTCATTTTCTCAATATTAATTCTTCCAATCCATGAGCATGGGAGGTCCTACCAACTTCTGATGTCTTCTCAATCTCTTTCTTTAAAGATTTAAAATTTTCATCGGAGAGGACTTTAATGTCTTTGGTCAGGTTTATTCCAAGATATTTTTTGCAGCTATTTTGAAGGGGAGTGTTTCCATGTGCTCTTTCTCTGGTTTCTTGTTATTGGGATATAGAAAGGCTACAGAATTTTGTAGGTTAATTTTGTAACCTGCTACTTTACTGAACATGTTAATAATTTCTAGGAGTTTTCTGGTGGATATTTTGGCATCTCTTAGATATAATATCATCTGGAAAAGGGGACAATTTAATCTCTTCTTTAAGGGGATAACTTGATCTCTTCTTCCTAATTCTTACTCCTTTAATTTCCTTCTATTGTCTTATTGCTCTTGCAAGAGTTTCAATTACTATGGTACTGAGAAATGGAGATAGTGAACAGCCTTTTCTGTTTCCTGATTTAAATGGGAATGCTTCCAGTTTTTCTCTGTTTAGAATGATATTGGCTGTGGGTTTGTAACATAAGTCTTTAATGATGTTGAGGTATATTCCTTCCAGTCCAATTCCCTCTCGGACTTTGAACATAAATGCATGTTGAATTTTGTCAAAGGCCTTCTCTGCATCTAATGAGATGACCATGTGGTTCTTGTCTTTGAGCCCATTTATATGATTTATGATGTTTATTGACTTATGTATATTGAACCATCCCTGCATCTCTGGGATAAAGCCAATTTGATCATGGTGGATGATCTTTTTGATGTGTGTCTGTATGTGGTTTGCAAGTATCTTGTTGAGAATTTTTGCATCTATGTTAATTTAGGATATGGGTCTATAGTTTTCTTTTTTAGCTGTATCTTTACATGGCTTTCGTGTTAGAGGGATGCTGGCTTCATAGAAGGAATTTGGAAATTCGCCCTCCATTTCTATCTTTTTGATTAAATTAAGTAGTATTGGATCTAGATCTTCTTTCAATGTCTGAAAGAATTCTGCTGTAAATCCATCTGGTCCTGGGCTTTTTTTAGTTGGAAAGTTTTGTATTACTGTTTCAATTTCTTCTTGTGTTATGGGTCTGTTTAAGCTGTTAATCTCTTCTTGGTTTAGTTTTCCTGGTACACATGCTTTTAGATATCCATCCATTTCTTTTAGGTTTTCAAATTTAGTGGCATATAGGTTTTTAAAGTATTCCCTTATAATGTTCTGTATCTTTCTGGTGTCTATTGCAATATTTTCCCATTCATCTCTGATTTTGTTGAGTTGGAGGTGCTCTTTCTTTCATTTCATTAACTGGGCTAGCGGTCTGTCAATCTTGTTTATCGTTTCAAAGAACCAGCCTTGGATTCGTTGATTCTTCTTATTATTTTCTTTGTTTCGATATCATTAATTTCTGCCCTGGTTTTTGTTATTTCTTCTAGTCTGCTGGGTTTTGGTTTCATTTTTTGTTGCTTTTCAAGTGTCTTGAGTTGCAATGTTAAGTCATTTTTTTGTGTTCTTTCCTGATTTTTTGATGTAGTCACTTAGAACTATAAACTTCTCTCTAAGGACAGCTTTCAGCTTGTCCCAGAGGTTTTGTTGTGTTGTATTGTCCTTTTCGTTTAGTTCCAGGAATACTTTTATTTCTTTCTTAATTTCTTTTTTGACCCATTCATCATTCAGGAGTGTGTTGTTTAATCTCCATGTATTCATGTGGTGACTAGGGCTTCTTCCGGTGCTGATTGTAAACTCTATTGCATTGTGGTCTGATAGAATGCAAGGAATTATTTCAACTTTTTGTATTTGTTGAGGTTTGCTTTGTGCCCCAGTATACAGTCAATTTTGGAAAAGGTTCCATGGGGTGCTCAATAGAAAGTATGTCCTTTGGTGCTTGGGTGGAATACTCATTAGGTCTCTGTTAGGTTCATTTGGTACATGGTATTGTTTAAATCGGATGTCTCTCTGTTAACTCTCTGCCCCTGTTGACCTATCTAATGGAGACAGTGGGGTATTGAAGTCCCCTACTCTTAATGAACTGGCATTAATCTGGGTCTTAAAGTCCTGTAGTATTGTTTTTATGAAGTTGGGTGCACCAGAGTTTGGTGAATATATGTTCATGATTGTAATATCTTCTTGATTTATTGTTCCTGTGATCAGAGCAAAGTGGCCCTCTTTATCTCTTCTGATTAGTTTTAGTTTAAAGTCTATTTTGTCACATATTAGAACTGCAATGCCTGCTTATTTCTTAGTACTATTCGCTTGGTATAATTTTTCCATCCTTTCACCTTAAGATAGTGCCTATTCTTGAAAGTGAGATGAGTTTCTTGTAGACAACAAAAGGATAGGTTTTGTTTCTTAATCCATTCACCTAGTCTATGTCTTTTGACTGGAAAGTTTAAGCCTTTAATACTTAAAGTTATTAATGAAAGATGAGTATTGAATGCTGTCATTTTTATTTCTGTTTACATTCTTGTTATAGCTGTACTTTTCCACCATTATAGCTTCATTGAATTTGTTTCCACAACCCCTTGGGTATAGTCATTCCTTTCTTCAGCTCTTTGTATTGCTTCCAGAACTCTCTGAAGGGATGGTTTTGTGGACATGAATTCCTTCAGCCTATTTACGTCATGGAACATTTTTCTTTCCCCTTCAACTATAATAGACCTTTTGGCTGGGTATAGTAATCTGGGTTGGCATCTGTGGTCATTTAATGCTGGGAATACTTTGGTCCAGGCTCTTCTGGCTTTCATAATTTGCACTGAAAAGTCAGCTGTAATCCTAATATATTTTCCTTTATATGTGACTTGTTATTTTTCTTTTGCAGCTTTCAGTATTGTCTCTTTGTTCTGTACATTTAGTGTTTTTACTATGATGTGCCATGGAGAGTTCCTTTTCTGGTCCTGTCTGTTTGGTGTTCTATATGCTTCTTGTATTTGCATGGACATGTCCTTCTATAATTTTGGGAAATTTTCTTCTATGATTCTGTTGAATATCTGGTCCATGCCATTATCTTAAAATTCTTCTCCTTCCTGTATGCCTATGATTCATAAGTTTGGTCCTGCTATGGTGTCACTCAAGTTCCTGCATGTTCCTTTCTTGTACTTTCTTAATTTTTCATAATCTTTGCTTGAGTGGTCTAATTCATCTACTTTACCTTCCAGTCTTGATATTCTGTTTTCCATTTCATTCATCATTTTGGAGAAGAATTTTAAGATAATGGATTGGCTTACTGAGTGTTTCACTTCCTTCTTCACTTTAGCCTGAGTATTCTTCAATATTTCTAGCTCTTTTCTGAATTCATTAAGTTTATCTCTGTCTTCCTTCAGTTCTTTTTGTTTTCTTTGTGTGTTCTTGAAACTCACTCAATTCTTTTATCATGTTTGTTATTGTTCTTTTGAGTTCTGTGTCCTGCATTATTTCTAGGGGATTCTCATTATACTCTTCTAGAGGACGATTGGTATTTGGTGGGGATAAGTTATTTTTGTTTTTCATGTTATTATTTTTTCTCTGTGATTTTGACATGTGGATTTCTTTTGTAGTTTCTGATTCTTGTGTGCTCCTCACACCTTCAAGTTTAGGTCTGCTTTTTGTAAACTTTATGTGCCTTTGTGTTTTACTTGGGGGGCATGTAAAGCTGGTTCATCTAAGCTTTTGATTCTCTCTTTTGATTTTATATTGGAGTGACCGGATTGCTTTTATCTTCATGAGTTCCCACAGAGGTCTAAGTCTGATGAGGATCAGATGCTCTCAGGTTTTCTCCTAAGTTATGGATCCCTCCAGGAAAGATTTTGGCCTAGGCAATTTGGGGGTTGGACTGCCCTGGGAGCAGGGCCCAGGAAAGATGCTGGTCTCCGGCAGGTGGTGGCCATGACACTCAGAGTTGCAAAGGGGGATGGGGACGGGAAGAAGCCCCAAGGGCTCCTGGGGACTGCTTTGAGGACCTGGGCTGGTGTGGATGCAAAGGATCATGAAGCTGAGAGGTCAGGCCCAGTGTCCAGGAGAGAGGTTGGAGGTTTGTGCTGCCCAAAGAAGCAGAGGGAGGTGGGGGTGGGACCAGGCCCAGTGGGCTCCTGAGGACCTCGAGAAGGAACTGGGTTCCTCTGGATTCAAAGGATCAGGAAGCAATGGTGGTTCCCCCAGTGTGTGAGGCACTAAGCACCCAGGTTAGGAGGATGGATGGGGAGGGGACATGGGAGGGTAAATGAGGCTGGGGGAGTCAAGATGTGGAGGGCGCCATCTATTTACCCAGGAGGGAGGCTGG
>NW_008355797.1:6121-10361 GCF_000622305.1 Nannospalax galili
TGGAACATCATTGACAACCCAAACCCAAGTACATGCAATTTCAGCCCCCTGATATTTGAGAAAGTTGCCAAGAACATACAATGGAGGAAACACAGCATCTTCAACAAATGGTGCTGGCTAAACTGGATCTCCACCTACAGAAGAATGAAACTAGATCCTTATCTTTCACCTTGCACAAAAGTCAACTCCAAATGGATCAAAGATCTCAATATGAAACTGGAAACCATGAAACTAGAAGAAAATATTGGCAGTAGCTTATAAGATATGGATAAAGAAAAGGATTTTCTAAATCAAACACAAGTTGCGCAGGAATTAAGGTCAGTAATCAACAAGTGGGACCTTATTAAACTAAAAAGCTTCTGTACAGCAAAAAAAGGCAATCAAAAAAATGAAGAAGAAAACCCACAGAATGTGAAAAAACCTTCACCAGTAATACATATGACAGAGGTTTCACATCCAGAATATATAAAGAACTCAAAAAACGAAGAATCGAGAAACCAAATGACCCAGTTAATAGATGGCCTAAGATATAAACAGAGAGTTCTCAAAGGAGGAAATAAAGATTGCTAAGAAACATCTCAAAGTGTTCAACATTGTTAGTAATTAGGGAAATGCACAATAAAACCACCCTAAGGTATCACCTTACCCCAATCATCCTGGCTAAGATCAAGAGAACAAATTAAACCAAATGCTGGTGGAGAAACGGGAACATTCATTCAGTGCTGGTGGGATTGCAAACTGTGCAACCTCCATGGAAAACAGTGTGGAGAACTCTTACAAAACTAAAAATGAATCTACCATATGACCCGGTTATACCCCTCCTTGGCATATACCCAAAGGACTCGTCCTATTGTAGAGTCACTTGTACAAGCATTTTTGTTGTTGCTCTTTTCACAATAGCTAAGAGATGTAAGCAACCTAAGTGCCCCTCAACTGATGAGTGGTTAATTAAAATGTGGTATATTTATACAATGGAGTTCTATTCATCAGTAAAGAAAGATGAAATAATGAAATCTGCATGTAAATGGATGGATGTAGAAGCTGTTATACTAAGTAAAATAACACAGACTCAGAAAAACAAACAACATATGTTCTCCCTCATAGGTGGCTCCTAGCACCAAATCCTCA
Source organism: Nannospalax galili (assembly GCF_000622305.1). NCBI lineage: Eukaryota > Metazoa > Chordata > Mammalia > Rodentia > Spalacidae > Nannospalax > Nannospalax galili. The sequence continues at coordinate 7,250 of NW_008355797.1, forward strand.
TAAATTCCATGTCTTTTTTTGTCTTTTTGAGATAGTGTCTCCCTGTAGCCACAGCTGTCCTGGAACTCACTATGTAGAACAGGCTGGCCTTGAACTCACAGAGATCCGCCTGCCTCTGCCTCCCAAGTGCTGGGACTAAAGGCATGTACCACCACGCCCGGCGATTCCATGTCTTATTAATAAGATGATGCTGTAGAGCAGTCTCGTCTGCTTGAAATAACTACCATCACCATGATTTCATCTGTGCCTGATTGCAAAACATTGTCACAATTGGGGTTGTTGATGGTTGTGCTCATTTATTAAAGGAATGACAAACAGGGTCATTGGACCCTCATCAGAATATCCAGCCACTCTTCCCAGCCAACTGTATGTAATTTGGCCCTAATCACACATGCTCTCCTGGATTTGGGGAAGGGCTAAAGTATACAATCTAGGGAAGGCTAGGAAGAGAAGGCATGACCCATGCTGAGTATAGGCTTTCCAGTGTGCATACCCTCAGGTCATACATACACCTCAGCAACCCCTCGGTTACCTTGGTATGTAAGCTCAGTAAATTCATTGGTTCCCCAGTAAAACTTTAATCATTGGTTTGACACTAGAACTTTAAAAGTGGACAAGCATTGCTTAGTATTCCCAGGCAACGAATTCTTACAACAGGTAGAAAATTTATTTGTTAATGCTATTATGTCTCATAATTATTTTAAAAAAAAGTGAAAAGAGAAAATGAGAATGTAAAAGATGTTAAAAGGATATGGGAATGGAGATGTTTTCCAAAATAGAAAAAAATGAGAAAGCCTAAGCAAGTGATGAAGGTCTGTGTAGGTTTGTTATGATATATAAAGGATGAAACAAAAATAATATACATATAATCTTAAATTTCTAAGGTCATAGTTTAGCCAACCAGTTTAAGGAACAAAATCCGTATCTAGTCTAGGCTTATCTGAGACTATTTGGTCTTTTTACCCAAGTTTTTTCTACATGGTACATGGTAATTAAAAGTAGCAGACTGGTGGAACTATCCTTATTGGATGTTTAACAGCCATACATTGAGGCTTATACTGATTTGGTCAGAGGGATTTAAAGGACAGTTTTTGCCCCTTGCCCTCCAAGGTCGACTAAGTTCCAGGGGAGTATGGAACATCTCTCAATATTTCCTGTAACTGTGGTGAGTACCTGTCCTCTTGTTCAGGCAGGTGATGGAGAGTCCACCAGATGGACTTGAAGCAGTGTCCAGTCTACAAAGAGGAGAGTCAACCCAGAGAACCCTGTAGAGATAACACAGGAATTCAAAATAACAATTATAAACATGATAAAACAATTCAGTGAATTTAAAGAACACAAAAACAAAGAAATAAAAGAATTGAAAGATGATAGGGATAACCTTCTCAGTGCATTAGAAATGAGTTAGAAATATTGAAGAATACACAGGCTGAAAAGAAGAAGGAATTGAAACACTCAATAAGCCAATTAGAAATGACAGAAGAAAGCCTCACCAATGGGATGAATGAAATGGAAAACAGAATATCGACTGGGAGATAAAGTGGATGAATTAGACTACTCAAGCAAAAATTATGACAGGATGAATGAAATGGAAAATAGAGTATCAAGACTGGAAGATAAAGTGGACGAATTAGACCACTCAAGCAAAGATTATGAAAAATTTAAGAAAACACAAGAATGGAATATGCAGGAATTGGGTGACACCATAAAAAGTCCAAACTTGTGAATCATAGGCATACAGGAAGAAGAATAACCTCAAGATAATGGTATGGACCAGTTCTTCCACAGGATTGTAGGAGAAAAGTTGCCAAACTTAAAGAAAGTCATGCCCATACAAATATAAGAAGCACATAGAACACCAAATAGACAGGACCAGAAAAGAAACTCCATCGCACATCATAGTAAAAAGACTAAACGTACAGAACAAAGAGAGAATACTGAAAGCTGCAAAAGAAGAAGTCACATATAAAGGAAAACCTATCAGAGTTACAGCTGACTTTTCAGTGCAAACTATGAAAGCCAGAAGAGCCTGGACCAAAGTATTCCCAGTTCTAAATGACCACAGATGACAAGCCAGATCACTTTACCCAGCCAAAATGTCTATTACAGTCGAAAGGGAAAGAAAAATCTTCCATGACACAAATAGGCTGAAAGAATTCATGTCCACAAAACCATCCCTTCAGAGAGTTCTTGAAGCAATACAAAGAGCTGAAGAAAGGAATGACTATACCCAATGGGTTGCAGAAAGAAACTTCATGAAGGTATAACTGTGGAATACACAGCTAGACCAAGAATGTGAACAGAAATAAAAATGACAGGAATCAATACCCATCTTTCATTAATAACGTTAAATATCAATGGACTGAACTCCCCAGTCAAAAGACACAGAGTAGTTGAATGTATTAAGAAACAAAACCCACCTTTTTGTTGTCTGTGAGAAACTCATCTCACTTTCAAGGACAGGCACTACCTTAAGGTGAAAGGATGGGAAAAAATATACCAAGTGAATGGTACTAAGAAAAAATCAGACACTGCAATTCTAATATCTGACAAAATAGTCTTTAAACTAAAATTAATCAGAAGAGGAGAAGAGGGCCACTTCATTCTATTCAAAGGGACAATTGACTAAGAAGTTATTACAACCATGATTATATATTCACCAAACTCTGGTGCACCCAACTTCATAAAATCAGTACTACAGGACTTTAAGACACAGATTAATCTCAGCTCATTAATAGTAGGGGACTTCAATACCCCACTATCTCCATTAGATAGGTCAACAGGACAGAGAATTAACAGAGAGACATGTGAATTAAACAGTACCATACATCAAATGGGCCTAACAGACATCTACTGGATATTCCACCCAAGCACCAAAGAATATACTTTCTATTTAGCGTCCCTTGGAACTTTCTCCAAAATCGACCATACACTGGGGCACAAAACAAGCCTCAACAAGTGCAAAAAGATCGAAATAATTCCATGCATTCTATCAGACCACAATGCAAAAAGCTTAAAATCAACAACAGATATTTGACAAAGGGGCCAAGAACATTAACTGGAGGAAAGACAGCATGTTTAGCAAATGGTGCTGGCAAAACTGGATCTCCAC
>NW_008355797.1:13799-15851 GCF_000622305.1 Nannospalax galili
TCCAAAGTTAAACCAAGAAGAGATCAACAGTTTAAACAGGCTCATAACATATAAGGAAATTGAAACCATAATACAAAGCCTCCCAACTAAAAAAAGCCCAGGTGTGGATGGATTTACAGCAGAATTCTACCAGACATTTAAAGAGGATCTACATCTAATACTACTTAATTTATTCAAAAAGATAGAAATTGAGGGAGAACTTCCAAATTCCTTCCATGAAGCCAGCATCACTCTAATACCAAAGACAGACAAAAGTACAACCAAAAAAGAAAACTATAGACCCGTATCCTTAATGAACATAGATGCAAAAATTCTCAAGAAGATACTTGCAAACCACATACAGACACACATCAAAAAGATCATCCACCATGATCAAGTCAGCTTTATCCCAGAGATGCAAGGATGGTTCAATATACGTAAATCAGTAAACGTCATAAATCATATAAATGGGCTCAAAGACAAGAACCACATGCTCATCTCAATAGATGCAGAGAAGGCCTTTGACAAAATTCAACATGCATTTATTTTCAAAGTCCTAGAGAGAATTGGACTGGAGGGAACACACCTCAACATAATTAAAGACATATATAACAAAACCATAGCCAACATCATTCTAAATGGAGAAAACCTGGAAGCATTCCCGTTGAAATAGGGAACCAGGCAAGGCTGTCCAGTATCTCCACTCCTTTTTGACACAGTGCCCAAAACTCTTCCAAGAGCAATAAGATAAGAGAAGGAAATCAAAGGAGTAATAATTGGAAGAGATCAAATTATCTCTTTTGGAAGATGATATGATATTACATCTAAGAGACACCAAAAATTCCACCAGAAAACTCCTGGAAATTATTAACAACACATTCAGTAAAGTGGCAGGTTGCAAAATTAATCTACAAAAGTCTGTAGCCTTTCTATATACCAATAACATGCAATCAGAGAAAGAGTACGTGGAAACACTTCCTTTCACAATAGCTGCAAATATAGATACATATATATGTGTGTGTTGTGTTTGGGTGTCTCCGAATAAACCTGACCAAAGACATTAAAGACTTCTACAGTGAAAATTTTAAATCTTTAAAGAGATTGAGGAAGACATCAGAAGATGGAAGGACTTCCCATGCTCATGGATTGGAAGAATTAATATTGTGAAAATGGCCATCCTACCATAAGCCATTTACAGATTCAATGCAATGCAAATCAAAATCCCCATGACATTCTTTACAGAACTGGAAAAAAACATCCTAAGATTCATATGGAAGCACAAATTCCTCGGACAGCCAAAGCAAACCTAGATTGAGGAAGAAGATGGAAGGACTTCCCATGCTCATGGATTGGAAGAATTAATATTGTGAAAATGGCCATCCTACCATAAGCCATTTACAGATTCAATGCAATGCAAATCAAAATCCCCATGGCATTCGGCATTCTTTTGGAAAAAAACATCCTAAGATTCATATGGAAGCACAAATTCCTCGGACAGCCAAAGCAAACCTCAGCACTCAGAGCAATGCTCGGGGATTACTACATCAGATTTTAAACTGTATTACAGAGTTGTAGTAATAAAAACAACATGGTACTGGCACAAAAATGGACCTGTAGATCATTGGAACAAAACTGAAGACCCAAATATGAGTACATGCAAATTTAGCCATTTGATATTTGACAAAGGGGCCAAAAATATTCAGTGGAGGATAGGCAGCATGTTAAGCAAATTGTGCTGGCAAAACTGGATCTCCACCTATAGAAGAATGAAACTAAACCCCTATCTTTCACCTTGCACAAAAGTCATCCCCAAATGGACCAAAGGCCTCAAGGTGAAGCCTGAAACTCTGAAACTGTTAGAAGAAAATATTGGCAATAACCTACCAGATGTAGCTGTAGGAGAGGATTTTCTTACCCGGACATCAATTGCTCAGGAAACAAGGTCAAGAATCAACAAAAGGGACCTCATTAAACTACAAAGCTTCTATACATCAAAAGAAGCAAGCAAGGAAGTGTGTGTGTGTGTGTGTGTGTGTGTGTGTGAGAGAGAGAGAGAGAGAGAGAGAGAGAGAG
>NW_008355797.1:17298-28947 GCF_000622305.1 Nannospalax galili
GACATTTTGGTAGGGAAACAATTCAAACCAAAGGTAAAGAAAATCCATACCAAGATAGTTAAAGAAACAGTGCTGAAGAAAACAAATTACATAAGACTATGTACAAAAAACAAAAGCTTTTCCATGGTTCAAGATTACCATAAATGGAGATGAGCAAGTAACATGACTTTGATGCTTAAACACACTTGAAATGGAAAGTACAGAAATACTGAGTTTAAAAAAGCAGTTGAGGACTGGAGAGATGGCTCAGCGATTAAGAGCACTGGCTGCTCTTACAGAAGACCTGGGTTTGTATCCCAGCACCTACACGGTGGCTGAGAACTGTTCAGAACTCCAGTTCCATGGAGTGCCATGCCTTTTCTGTCCTCGGCGAGCATTGCACAACACGGAGGCACTTACGTACATAAGTACGTAAGTAAGTGAGGCAATACACTCACGCAGGTAAAATAGAAGTAAATAAAAATTTAAAAAGCAAGTAAAGTTGGGGATGGAGAGATGGATCAGGAGTTAAGAACATTGGCTGCTCTTGCAGAAGACCTGGGTTCGAATCCCAGCACCCACATGGCAGCTAACAACTGTCTGTAACTCCAGTTCCAGGGGATCCAACAGCCTCTTCTGTCCTCTGCAGGAATTGCATGACACGGGTACACTTACCTACATGCAGACAACACACACATGCAGATAAAAATAATAAAATATTTTTTAAAACAGCAAGTAAAATTAAAGCCTGGCCTGTGCATATGATCTTGGTAAAGCAGCAGATGCAGATGTTTCACTAATACGTTTAAAGATATTTTCTAGTGGTCAGAGGAATGCAAATTCATACAAAAATGAAAAATTAGTATAAAAAAATCCCAGCACACCACAGGCTCCTTAGGAAGTAGGCACTCTGGCTTTGTCAGTGAATATGTAGAAAGTTACAGCACACCCTGGAAGCACTAAGTAAAATTCCAAGCATACATATACTTCGTATGCTTCACAAACCTATTTCTGGAAGTCAATCCCAGAGAAATAATGGCATTTAAATTTTTTATTGTATACTCAAAAAGGTTTATTACAACATTGCTTTTAGTTATTTAAAAATGGAAACAAAGGTCACTCAAACATAAGGAAATGGTTTGAGAAATTATGGCAGTCACAAAACGGAGCTTTTTGTTCGCAAAAGAAATCTTCAGCAAACCACAGCTATGCCATTAGCCATGTATGAAACATGCTATCTATATATTTAAATTCAGGATGGGAATTCTCTCACAAATATGTTTATTTATACACACATATGTGCACATGTTTGACTAGGAATATATAAACAGAGAAAGATAGCTACTCTGTGGTTAGCACAGGTGTACTGAGTGGAGAATAAGTAGATAAAAATGTAATAAGGGTAGTGAGGCAGAGAAAGAACATCGCCGAGAAGTAGACGCTGTGGCATGGCTCTATTCAATATTTGGGTAAATTTATGTCTGTATAAATGAATACAGACAAGCTAAAAGTAATTTTCAAAGACAAACCACTGCACACAAATTAAATTTCCTCTCCAAGTTGAAAGAAAACACATTTCCAGAAATACGGTTGGATACAAAAATTGATCTAGGGGTTGGGGAGATCACTTGGCAGAATGAAGTGCTTGCTGTGCAAACATAAGGACCCGAGTTTGAATCTCCAACATCCTGTAAACGAAGCTGGGCATGGCTGTGTGTGCATGGAACCTCAGCCCAGAGGGGAGGAGATCGGCAGTTCCCTGGAGCCCCTGCCCACTGCAGCCAGAACGTGAGTTTCGGGTTCAGTGATTGACCCTGTCTCACGGGATCAAGACGGAGTGTGGCAGAGCGGGACACCTGACATCTTCCTCTGCCTTCCGTGGGTACGCACAGGGGCATGTACACGGGCACTCACACTCTTCTTCTCTTATTCTGATCTCACGATTTGTGTTGGACAGTCTTCAGTCCTGGAACTTGGCCAAACAGCATGGAGGGATATACACGCTCCTGACAGGATACACAGCTGAAGGGAGGAGTGCTTTACTAAGGTGGTTCATGGCCTTCGAGGTCTTCCAAATCCTCCAAGCTGTTGACATGCTATAATTCAATAATCAGCATCCAATTCTTCCACAAGCAATGTGGTATGATAGTTAATTCAGTTAGTGATGGAACTGAGCATCCACATCTGAGTTCACTTTGTACAGCCTCAGCTCTGTCTGTAGAATGGCAGATTTTCTTTCAGTGTGTGTATATGTGTGTAATACACACACACAAACATATATATTCCTTGAACTTAATTTTGTACCTCAAGGTAAGAAACCAAGAAATGAAACCATTGACTTGGAAGCAGAAGGGCCCATAGTCGTGGCCATCCTCATTCTCACGTAGCTCCTAATTTAGTAACTTTCCACTATTCACAGGGTTAGTACAGGGTCTACGGTCTCAGGCGATCACATATCCTAACAGAAGAGTGGCAATCATATACCACAGCCAGTTAAAGGACAGGATTCACTCCATCTTGGGCATCTTGGTACATATCCACGTTTTCCTAAATACCAAGCTGTACATTTTACCAACAGTTCACTTTTAATACCTGTTTCAGAGCTAGTCACCATTCTTTGGTTATCAATAATTCTATGGAACAGTGAGTGGTTATAGAAAGGATGTGGGACACTTCCAAACGTAAGTGGTGGGGGCTGGGATAATTCAGTATCTGAAAGCAGAGCTTAGCCCGGATTGCCCGGCTTACAGTCAGACTTCGCCATCTTGTTATTAATCACTTGACAAACACACAGATCATGTGATTCGTTTCTTCATTAGCCAAGAAAACTAACATAATAACTTACTGCACATACTTATTGAGATAATTAAATAGAATAATAAAAGTCTTGGGACTATATTCATTTTATATTACTGTCATAACAATTTCTATCCATTTAGTAATTTAAATCAATGCAAATATGTTATCTTACAGTTCATTAGATCAGAAGCCTGGGTGGTCTCAACACTGTGCTGCTTAAAGCAAAAATCAAGGTGTCCACAATTCTCATTGGGAGTGTCCGGGAAGAGATCACTTCAGGCTCCCACGCGCTGTTCACGAGCTGTTAGCAGAATTCAGTGACGTGAATTCATTCCATAAATGGAAGCTTCCTGTTTCTCTGCTGGCTGGTGGCTGGTGTTCTCATCTTCTAGAACTTGCCCATAACCCCTCCCTCATGGCCTCCTTCATCAGGAAACCTGGCATGGAGGGGCGGTGGTGGTGAATCCTTGGTCTTGTGTTGTTTCTGACTTTCCCATCTGCCTTGTCTAGCTGGAGAATGCTCATTGCTGTTCAGGACTCACATGACTAGATTGGACCCACCTAGATCATCTAGGATGTCCTTCTATTGCATAACCTTAAATATATCTGTCTAGAGGTCCCTGGAATTAGGAGAATTACATTTTGCTATCACAGAAATTTTGGTCATTTCTTGGCATAAGTTCAAAAAGGTGTCAAATTTGTTAAAAATCACCATTTTTTTAAAAATATCACTCAAAAGGAGTGGCCCGGTTACCACGGTTAATAGTTTCTTTGGGATATAAGTCTCATTGGCTTGGTTACGAATGCTTTATATTTTATTCTTAATTAATATTTGAATTTCCTAGAAAAAATTCTGGATAATTCCTCTTTACTTTTGATTTCACTCCATGTGGCAATGTATCATCAGGAGAAAGGGAGAGGATCGTCAACGTCTCCAAGGTTTCCTCCACCCTCTGATTGCCATATGATTATAAAAAAGTCAGGTTTCTGAGACTTTCGTGTATTATTAGAAAAGCTATGAAAGGGCAACGGGCAGTCCTTACAGTAGATGTTCACACAGAGGGGAAACTCATTTTTTATAAAATCCCCTGGGAAAATGACCGGATTCATTTCTCCTTTTCTGAATAAGTCTGACTTCTGAAGAGTTTTCTTCCTCTTCATAAATATTTCGAAACAGCAAAAGCTATCATGCTCCCAGAAGCAGTCCCATCATGGGCAATCAAAAGCTCCCCTGTGACGAAACTAACTCCATTTTGAGACCCCACTTCCATTTTTTTCTTAAGCCAGCTAAACAGCCAGCTCAAGGTCTGAACTGAGTTCCAGTGATTCACTTCCCCTGAGAAGTCCGTTTTCCTTTAGAAATAGCTGACCACAGGGAGGAATGTCACCACCCAGACATTGCAGCTGTGCATTCCTTGCCCACCCAAGGGAAAATAACCTGAAAAATACCCTATTATTCTTAGCAATATGCTGAAATAACAATAACCAGAAAGCCCCTTACCCTCACGGTTTACATCTGTCAAGGAAATGACTATTGTTTGTTTTGTCTTCGGTAAACTTGCTCATTGCTGCATTTAAGGGTCAGTCAGTGTGAGTCCACTATCCTTGCAATCGCCAATACCACAGGAATGAAGCAACTTGTGGTTTCTGCCTTTGAAAGATACCTTTCCTCTCACAGCTTCACTTCAGATTCTTATCTCGATCTGGAGACAGTCAGTCAACTGCAGCTTTCACAAATTTGGCTAATTTGACCCAAATTGAGTCTGTGGTCTCTCCAGTGGTCCCAAATGCCATGACACTTCAAGGTCATTCTTTGATCCTGTAGCATTGCGGTCCCCTATCTGTCTCACCAAGATGTTGTATCATCTACAGAACAGGTTGAAAATATTTTCTGACCATTCTTCTCACAGCTGCCTTCACCTCCTTGTTCTTCAGGCTGTAGATAAGGGGATTCAGCATGGGCGTGATCACGCTGTACTGTAAAGAAAAGACCATTTCCAGGGGGGAACCTGAAGCAGGTAAGAGGTAGCTGATGAAGCCCGAGCCATAGAACAAGATCACAGTAGTGAGGTGGGACAAGCAGGTGGAGAAGGCCTTGTTTCTGCCTGTGCTGGAGCTGACCCTCAGGACCGCGGATATAATGCGGGCATAAGAGCAAACTATCAAAACAAGAGTTCCAAAGAAATGAAAGACAGAGGAGCAGAGCAGGACTGTGAAGTTGACAGAGGTGTTGGAGCAAGACAGAGGGAAGAGAGAAGACAGCTCACAGCTGAAGTGGGGAATAGTTTGGTCCTCACAGAAGACTAAACTGACAGCCAGAAGGATATTGATGAGCGCGTCAATGAAGGCCAGACCCCAGGACCCCCACACGAGCCCCACACAGAGCTGCTTACTCATCACCTGGCTGTAGAGCAGAGGGGAGCTGATGGCAACATAGCGGTCATAGGCCATCACAGCAAGCAGACAGGCTTCAGCGCCGCCAGTGGCGAACACAAAGAAGGCCTGAGCCAAGCAGCTCTCTACAAAGATGGTTTTCTCTTCAGAAAGTAGATTCTCCAGCATCTTGGGAGCCGTGACAGATGAGTGGCAGAGGTCTAGGAAGGACAGTTGTCTCAAGAAGAAGTACATGGGTGTGTGGAGGTGAGAATCAGCTGTGATCACCACCAGCAGCAAGACATTCCCCACCAGAGTGAGGAGGTAAATCAGAAGGAATAGCACAGAGAGGACAACCTGAACGTAGGGATCAACAGACAGCCCACCAAGAACAAACTCCCTGACAGCGCTGTGGTTTTCCATTGCCATGGAGACGTTTACTCTCTGGAATACAAGAAAACAAGATCCATCAAGAAACTTTTACAGCCCCTTGGTTACCCCAGACCTAAATCTTGTTGTCCGTAAACATGTGCTCATTATAACCTCACATCTATGCTCATCTACTTAACATTGCACCTCCTAGCCACTGCTATGCCGTTAATATTCTAAATCAATTATTATCGTTTATTATGATGGCCAGGTTTGGAGCCACAGTATTTTCATGCACTAGAGCTGTTCATTTGAGAAATGTTTCTGATCAGGGAGAGTAGAAAATTCCAAAAGTGATAACTAGAGAGAAGATTAAATCTAGATCCAAAGGACTCAGGTAGGAGCAGGGACACTGATTATTCTACAGTATAATAGAAGAAAAAAATCAAGAGTGCTGAATTAGGGAATGGAGAGATGCCTCAGGCGTTAAGAATACTTGCTATTCTTCCAGATGACCCCGATTTGAGTCCCAGCACCCACATGGTGGCTAACAAGTGTCTTTAACTCCTTTTCCAGGGAATCCAACACCCTCTTCTGACCTCTGTGGGCACTGCACACCTGGGGTGCACTTACATACATGCAGGCAAAATACTCATGCACATAAAATAAAAATAATAAAATATCTCATTATTTTGTGCTGAATTAGACACAAGAAATTAAGAGAGTTCCTGCTTCATTGCTTTCATTTAAGTTTAAATGAAATTGTGTGTGTGTGTGTGTGTGTGTGTGTGTGTGTGTGTGTGTGTGAAGATGTCCACTTACCCATAGCACTTAGAAAAGCATTGATGGCACTAAAATGAATCATAAATTTATGGGAACAGAGGCCAAAGTGAAAATATAAGTAAACAATAGGAACCAATCACAACAAGGCCTCAAAGAACTTGAACATCGTTAAATTCAATTAGTTTGGATTTCTCTTGTTTTAAATTTTCTCTTTTTGTTTACTACCATCATATAATTACTTAATTAAAATATTTGCGTGGAATAACGAATTCTAAAAATGGAAGTTGAGATTACAATGTCCTGGGGTATTTAGGTGGATCTGTGGGCAATTCTATACCAACGACGGCTCACGTGAAGTTGATTCCTGTTTTGGAACACTGCTCCTGTCAGAAGCTCATTCTGAGGTCCGCTCTTCCAATACACACGCAGTCAGCACTCCTGTGTAGGTCACTCAGGAGCCATCTTTGACTTCATATTTCTAAGATGCATTTCCAAATTCCATGAAGTGTAAGGCTGTTCCAGTGGAGGACCCCACACAGGATTCTCATAGATTCTCCTCAAGCAATTAATAGCAACTTTGGAAGCAGAGTGGTGATCTGAAACCATCAAAACAAGTCAGTATGTTTGAATATGGATATGTTTCATTTAAATGAGAAACATACATGTATCATGTATATGATATACATATTATTTACAAGAATCATTTTATTGCCTAAATACCTCATATTATTCTCATGTTTAAGACATGATTTATCTTTAATTTCCTCTTTCTTGTCTAGTCATGTTAAATAAGATCATTCTTTTTTTTCCTCATTAAACTTGTTTTAATGGGTCTCAAAATTTTCTTTATTTCTTGATTAAACTCCCGCCTACACCTATAAAAATAATATTAAGTTTTACTTAAATAACAAGCTTAAGAGGTAGAGGGATAAGAGACCAGGTACTAGGTAAGGCATTCTAGACATGATAGGGAAGCTATACCAATGAAATCTCCATAGTGTGATAGTCTAACAAAATCCACATAATAACAAAACCAGTTATCATGCCCAGGTGGACGGGGAAATTTCACAGGGTCCCACCTCGAAACAAAGAGCTACAAGCAATCAATGGAAGCTGAGGGAGGCAGAATCAGTGTTCTCCAGGGGCGACTCCCTGAGAGGCTGTCTAATCCCAAGTGAGCATCCCTAAACATGGGTATGCACAAGCACCACTAAATGGACTCAGTGCATTATACATATATAAATATATATGTGTATATTTACGTTTACAAATGCATGTATGTATATGTAACAATAATACTCAAAGTAGAAAGGAGTATTTGGGAGGGAGTGGGGGACGAGGGGTGAGTGAGGGGAACTGGAACAGGTGGAAATAATAGGAAAATGATAAATATACGAAATTCTCAAAAATAACAAAAAAATTAACTCATACATCAAGGAAGTTCAAAAGAAAACAAAATGATAGTTTTGAAACACAATTATATGCATACATGTATACACATGCATGCAACCATGCATATTCTCTCTCTCTCTCACACACACACACACACAAACACACACACACACACACACACACACACAAAACACCACTTACAACGCATTTCCCTTGATTACAAAGCTGTCACGTTTCAGGATAAACTTATGATAAAATGTTATGCTTTCTTTAAATGCACTTTATCCTCAGCAACACACTCTCCAAATACACAGTGTATAATCAAATATGTAATCAAAACAGCTGTTTATAATGCTTTCCTTTTTGTTAAAGTGAAGATGTGAATTGTAAACTCAAGTACTGAAATGGAAAACCATCTCAAATCACCGAACTGTTTGGGTCCAGTGACAAGTTTTTCATTGGTAACTTTTTCTTAACTTTTATTTATTTCTATTTATTATTGTATGTGTATGATTGGGGGCGGGAGCGCACATGCCACAGCCATGTGGAGGTCAGAGAAAAACCCTTGGGAGTCAGTTCTCTCCTTCTACTTTGGATCTAGAAATCAAAGTCAGACCCTCAAGTTTCTGCGGCACATGCTTTTACCCGCTGAGTGGTCGCGCCAGCCCTAAATGGATATGTGCACAACAATTAATTTTAAGCAGAATAAAGAAAATGTTGAACTAGAAGCTTAATAAGCAATTGTTTGTACAGCTGCTCCACAGCTGAGTGGTGTTCTACAGAGCAGTGGTGTGTGTGTGCCGAGCATCCTGTTGATTTCTTTGTTTCCTGTGCTTCACTGACAATCGGAAATCAGGAAAAGCACATTACCAGCAATGGACATGTGTATGCTGATGATAATTCAACTTCTGTTTTGAAGGAATCAGACTTCTATGAGTGCAAAGGTATTATATGTTGTGTAGTCCATTTTGACTGCTGACCTCATAATTGCACATGAAAACACAGGAGCAAGATTTCTACTTGTAAAAGCAAGACCCACTAAACTTCTTGCAAGGTATGCATTTCATAAAAACATCTTTGTAGTATCAATATTTAAGGACATTCTGATAACTCATAAAAATGTAGCAAGTAAAATTAATCTATAACTTATCTGATATAAACTCTGTGAATTTTTAAATTGCCCATCCCACCTACAAAAAAAAAAAAAAAACAAAACCTTGAGAGTTCAGGGCACAGAGGTTTTAGTCCACAAAAATGAGAAATCTGCATTTCATATTCTTGCTCACGCCCAGTCTTCCCAGGCCCCCGTGAAACGCAGGCTCTACGCACAGAGCGAGGAGAGACCGCAGTAGAACAGGGCTCCTTGGAGACGTGCGTGTGAGGTGCCTCCCCAGACTTGCTGCTTCCAGAAGTTCAAAACCCATTTTAGCTTTTGAATTAAAGTTTCTCAGCTTCATTTTGAAGATTTATTTCATTTTTAATTATGTCTATGTGTGTGCATCTATATGTGGGTCCATATGAGTGTAGGTGCCCACGGAGGCCAGTGTGTCCACATCCCCTGGAGCTGGAGTACAGGCACTATGAGTCATCTAACGTGGGTACAGGGAACTGAACTCAGGTCCCCCATGAGAACAATAAACACTCTTAACACTAAGCCATCTCTCCAGCGCCAAGTGTGCCGTCTTCATTGTGCAGACTCCCATTTTTCAGTATTGTGAGAATTTAATTGAATAATTTACATAAAATGAGAGCTTTACCAAGCTTAGTTTTCAATTTGCTTAAACTGTCACTATGCGGGAGGAAAAAGAAGAGAGGCACTTAGAGACGCCATTCAAACTTATCTTAGAGAATCAATCTAAGCTGTTCATCCTGGAGGTGCAATCATAGAAACAGGACAGAAAAGGGCGTGAGATGAAGTAAAATCAGAAAGAAAAGAATATGTTAGAAAGCCATGAAGAGAGCGAAGGTGGGACAAGGTTGCTGAAGGAGTCGAAAGAGACAGGAACATCAGTGCAGTGACGGGGACGTTATCAGGCTCATAGTATGTGTCCCGGCGCTCAGAGTGAGAAATGAGCCCATCTTACCTCATGTGATTCCCATTAAGAGAGGACGCCTCTAACCTCCACTCTTCAATCTAGGAAGCTGTTTGAAAAGAAATAAGCATGTCTACACAGGCTCCAAAAGTGCCCATAGACAAATCCTCAGACATTTCTCTAATTTCTGTTTGTCAATAATTGTGATGAAATCGATTTTTATCAGTTTCTTTCTTGTTTATTAATCCTAATCACACAATCTTTTGTCCACTTAATATCTCAAATGACTAATAGTTTGAAATCAGCATTATCTAGAGAAGGAATCTTCCAGTGTGTGCCACCGGAGGAAGCAGATGGGTATAGAGATTGGGTTGGTGGAGTGAATTAAGGGAATCTAAGAAGCAGCTGACTCAATACCAGGCAGTCCCTGGGGTCACACAGAAGCTTGACTTGGGCATCATTAACTAAACAAGTTTTTTTAGAGCAACAGGGGACTTTATTATGCATCACCTTTGGAAAATCTGGATTGAAGGAATCACCTTGAACTATTCAATGAGAACCCTTGCTATGCTGATGAGATCTTACTGGACTAGAAAGGCCAAAATCTATTCCCTCTATGGGAAGACACGGTTTCCCAATGACCAAACCAAGGGGAATGAGGGAACCATCTGAGATTTCATACAGTAGCTGAGAAGTGAATGAGCCGAGCTCTGGATCATGTTCCTGTGTGTGAGAAATAGGTTCGCACATCAATAGGTTTGCCAAGTGAGGAACAAGAATAACTGGCTTTTTACCACTATTTCCTTATGCAAGAAATTGTACAATCTCCTGCAATACCGTTAGGCACCAGGCCTATTCGGCTATATAAATTTATTTAGCAGATATGTTCAAGGTATGTGACCCATACCTACCTCCGGATAGGTTTGTCATTTAATTGTGGTGATCTTTACCATGCCTGCAGTAAATATTCAACTTGCTCATATTTATGCAAAAAGATGCTCATAATAAATTTATTTTAATTTACATGGGTATCCTATTGATAATGATTTAAGCTGATTATAAGTCAAACCTACTTTAATCAGGACTATACTGAACATTTTCAAGCCTACACTTGAATGTGTATGCTAGTTCTTTTGTGTTCTAGGACCTTATACTGCAATTGCTTCATCAACAGTACAGTCTGTGTTCTTAGAGCCTGGTTTGATAGTATGCCTTCTATGCCTTTCAATTTCATCAGTTTATTAGTTGTATACCTGACTTACCTCAATGTGAGGTTTTTTAGTTATTTATTTAATAACCATATAATTAGAAGAATCATTTCATTACAACAGCATTGACATGTTCAATAACAATTTCCAGAGCTAAGATGCATCTCTTTCAAAATTGGCTGTAAAGTTTTAGGATTACAGTTGAATTAATAGTTACACAACATTGTACTCAGTATAAACCCAATAAGACATAAAATTAAATGAGGTTTTAACCTTTAAATATGACCTCCATTTCATTATTAAAATACACAGTTTCATACAGAAAAATTAATTTTCAATAACAATTTCCAGAGCTAAGATGCATCTCTTTCAAAATTGGCTGTAAAGTTTTAGGATTACAGTTGAATTAATAGTTACACAACATTGTACTCAGTATAAACCCAATAAGACATAAAATTAAATGAGGTTTTAACCTTTAAATATGACCTCCATTTCATTATTAAAATACACAGTTTCATACAGAAAAATTAATTTTTAATTTTTAATGCATTGGATGTTTGCACATGAATTTCTAATCTCTAAATATCTGATTATTACTAGTCACAGTTGGTTACTTTCTGAGCTTCTAGGCATCTGAGCATGAATATAAAGTCATCAGGTAGATTTCAATGATAATGTTTTTCACATCTACTAATTATTGTTTTTTAATCATT
>NW_008355797.1:28998-29306 GCF_000622305.1 Nannospalax galili
TTTTTAGGTTCACAATTGAGTTAATACAGTTATACAATATTGAATTCAGTATAAGCCCTGTAAGACATAAAATTGAAAGAGTTTTTTAACCTTTAAAAAACATCTCCATTTCATTTTAGAATATATTGTTCCTTGTAGAAAGACTCATTGTTTTTGCTACTAACACTGTGATGTTGGTGCATGTGTCTCTCATCTGTATGTATCTGATTATTACTATTCATTATCAGTTGCACCCAGATAAAATTTGTGCATTTTTTTGTCTGTGTATATCACACAGAACATCCCAAACCACCTTATTCAACTATACA
>NW_008355797.1:29454-29981 GCF_000622305.1 Nannospalax galili
GTCTTTGTTTTAGGAGGGTCAGCTGTTCCTCATCTAGCAGCAATCAGTTGTCAATATTCCTTTAGATAAGATTGGGGTCTGCTGTTCATTTTCCCAGTTCTATGCTGGGTTACTATCTGGGAGTCCCTTTGGCTACCCTGGCCTACAACCCAAAAGAAGGTATCTGGGATTGTTGCTTGTTACGTAGCCTTTAGCTATACATATGGACTCTTTAAAATTTATATTGGCCCATTTAGTCCTTGTTAATACTTTTCTTTGGGGTGTTTAAGGCCATACAGTTGGCCCACATAAACCAATTTATTTTTACTCTTAACATCATTTTAGGATCTGTTCCTCAGGGGTCCCATGGGCTTGGAAGGAGCCCCTGGCTCCTTTCTTTTACCAGTTCCACATATGTGAAGATAAGTCAAAGGTCCTGCTCAATCATAGCTGGCTTCGCTTGGAAGCATGGAGGAAATGATTCCTCTGTGTTGACCCTCCTCTTTGTAGACTGGACACTGGTTCAAGTCCATCTGGTGGGGTCTCCT
>NW_008355797.1:30004-39631 GCF_000622305.1 Nannospalax galili
ATGACCGACCACAATTACAGGACATTTTGAGAGATGCTCATAGTCCCCTGGAACTAGTTGACCTAGGAGGGCACGGAGCAAAAACTGTCCTTTATGTCCCTCTGACCAAATTAGTATAGGCCTCAAAGTATGTCTGTTAAATATCCAAACAGGTTAGTTCCACCAGTCTGGTACTTTTACTTACTATGTGCCTTGTAGATAAATTTTGGGCAACATTTCTTGATCTGCTATGTATAATTTGTCAGTAGGTTGTTGTACTAATATGGTTCCCTCTGGGTTTTAAAACTAGCTAGGCAGTATTTATCTCTCACATTGTCTAACCCCTCCATCATGGTTTCCCCAATCAAGGTGCCCCCATTTCCCCCCTTTATCCATTAATAATACCCTTCTCCTACGGTCTTACCTCTCTTGAACTCCTTCTTTCCCTTTATCCCCTAGGTTCCTTGTATACCCTTCCCTCCCCCTTCCCTTAAACTAACCAAATTTTTATCCATATTGCCCTTATTAATGCCTGTTTCCTACTGTTCTTCTCTTTCTGGTTCTTTCTTTTCCTTTACCTCCCTGGTTCCTTTCCATTATCCTGGTTCCTGTAGTTATGTCTGGATACATACTCACTTATAAGGATTTGGTGCTAGGATCCATATATGAGGGAGAACATTCGTCGATTTTTTTCTGAGTCTGTGTTACTTCACTTAGTATAAAATTTTCTAGTTCCATCCATTTACCTGCAAATTTCATGAGTTCATCTTTCTTTACTGCTGAGTAAAACTCAATCGTATAAATGAAGCACATTTTCATTATCCACTCGTCAATTGACGGACATTTAGGTTGCTTCCATCTCTTAGCTATTGTGAAAAGAGCAGCAACAAATATGGATGTCCAAGTGTCTCTGCAATAGGATGAGCTCTTTGGGTATATGCCAAGGAATGGTGTAACTGGTTCAATGGTTGGTTCATTTGTAGTTTTTTAAGAATTCTCCACACTGATTTTCATAGGGGTTGAACAAGTTTGCAGCCCCACCAGCAGTGGATGAGTGTTCCCCTTTCCCCACATCCAACATTTGATATCATTTGTTCTCTTGATCTTAACCAGTCTGACTTGGGTAAGAAGAAATCTTAAAGTTGTTTTAATTCGCATTGCCCTAATTATTAGTGATGTTGAACATCTTTTAAGATGCTTCTTAGCCATCTTTACTTCTCATTTTGAGAACTCTCTGTTCAGCTCCATAGCCCATCTTTTAATTGGGTTACACTTAGTCTTGAGTCTATGTTTTTTGAGTTCGTTACATATTCTGGATATTAAACCTCTGTCAGATGTGTCACTGGTGAAGATTTTCTCCCATTTTGTAGGTTTTCTGCTTGCTTCCCTGGTTGCCTCCTTTGATGTAGAGAAGCTTTTTAGTTTAATGAGTCCCATTTGTTAATTCTTGCCCTTGTTTCCTGAGCAATTGATGTCCGGTTTAGAAAATCCTTTCCTACACCTATATCTTGTAGGTTTTTCCCAATGTCTTCTTCTAACAGTTTCGGAGTTTCAGGCTTTACATTGAGGTCTCTAATCCATTTGTAATTGACTTTTGTGCAAGGTGAAAGATAGGGGTTTAGTTTTATTCTTCCACACGTGGACATCCATGTTTGCCAGCACCATTTGCTGAACATGGTGTCTTTCCTCCAGTGAATGTTCTTGGCCCCTTTGTCAAATGTCATGTGGCTGAAATTGCATGTACTCATATTTGGGTATTCAATTTGTTCCTTTGATCTATGGGTCTATTTTTGTGCCAGTATCATATTGATTTTATGACTGTGGCTCTGTTATACAGCTAAAATCTGATATAGTCAGTCCCCTGGCATTGCTCTTAGTGCTCAGGGTTGCTTTGGCTATCCGAGGTCTTTTGTGCTTCCATACGAATTTCAGGATAGTTTTTTCCAAATATGCAAAAAATGTCATGGGGATTTTGATTGGCATTGCATTGAATCTATAAGTGGCTTTTGGTAGGATGGTCATTTTCACAATATTAATTCTTCCAACCCATGAGCATGGGAGGTCCTTCCATCTTCTGATGTCTTCCTCAATCTCGTTCTTTAAAGATTTAAATTTTTCATTGTAGAGTTCTTTAATGCCTTTGGTCAGGTTTATTCTGATATACATATTTGCAGCTATTGTGAAGGGGAGTGTTTCCATGTCTCTTTCTCTGATCGCTTGTTATTGGTATATAGAAAGGGAACAGACTTTTATAGGTTAATTTTGTACCCTGCCACTTTACCAAACATGTTAATAATTTCTAGGAGTTTTCTGGTGTATATTTTGGCATCTCTTAGATATCAGATCATATCATCTGCAAAAAGGGATAACTTGTTCTCTTCTTCCTAATTATTACTCCTTTAATTCCCTTCTCTTGTCTTACTGCTCTTGCAAGAGTTCCAAGCACTATGTTAGAGAGAAATGGAGAAAGTGAACAGCCTTGTCTGGTTCCTGATTTGAATGGGAATGCTTCCAGTTTTTCTCTGTTTAGAATGATGTTGGCTGTGAGTTTGTAATATATGGCTTTAATGATATTGAGGTATGTTCCCTCCAGTCCAATTCCCTCTAGGACTTTGAAAATAAGTGCATGTTGAATTCTGTCAAAGGCCTTCTCTGCATCTATTGAGATAACCATGTGGTTCTTGTATTTGTGCCCATTTGTATGATTTATAACATTTATTGACTTAATATTGAACCATCCCTACATCTCTGGGATAAAGCCGACTTGATCATGGTGGATGAATTTTCTGATGTGTGGCTGTATGCAGTTGGCAAGTATCCTGTTGAGAGCTTTTGCATCTATGTTCTTAAGGATATGGGTCTATAGTTTTCTTTTTTGGTTGTAGCTTTACATGGCTTTGGTATTAGAATGATGCTGGCTTCATAGATGGAATTTGGAAGTTCTCCCTCCATTTCTATCTTTTTTATTAAGTTAAGTAGTATTGGATGTAGATCTTCTTTCATGTCTGACAGAATTCTGCTGTAAGTCTAATTGGTCCTGGGCTTTTGTTTAGTCAGGAGGTTTGGTATTACTGTTTCAATTTCTTTTTGTGTTATGGGTCTGTTTAAGCTGTTAATCTCTTCTTGGTTTAGTTTTGGTGGTTCCCATGCCTTTAGATATCCATACTTTTTTTTAGGTTTTCAAATTTAGTAGCATATAGGTTTTTAAAGTATTCCCTTATAATGTTCTGTATCTTTCTGGTGTCTGTTGTGATGTTTCCCCTTTCATCTCTGATTTTGTTGATTTGGCGGTGCTCTTTCTTTCTTTTGGTTAACTGGGCTAGTGGTCTGTCAATCTTGTTTATCTTTTCAAAAAACCAGGTGTTGGATTTGTTGATTCTTTGTATTATTTTCTTTGTTTCTATTTCATTAATATTTGCCATGATTTTTGTTATTTCTTCTTGTCTGCTGGGTTTGGGTTTCATTTGTTGTTGCTTTTCAAGTGTCCTGAGTTGCAATATTCAGTCATTTATTTGTGTTCTTTCCGATTTTTTGATGTGGTCACTTAGAACCGTAAACTTCCCTCTAAGGACAGCTTTCAGCTTGTCCCAGATGTTTTGTTGTGTTGTATTATCCTTTGCATTTGGTTCCAGGAATACCTGCTGATTGTAAACTGTATTGCATTTTTGTCTGAATGAATGCAAGGAATTATTTCAATCGTTTTGTATTTGTTGAGGTTTGTTTTGTGTCCCAGTATATGGTCTATTTTGGAAAAGGTTCCATGGGGTGCTGAATAGAAAGTATGTCCTTTGGTGCTTTGGTGGAATACTCAGTAGATGTCTGTTAGGTCCATTTGATATATGGTATTGTTTAATTCAAATGTCTCTCTCTCTGTTAACTCTCTGCCCTGTTGACCTATCTAAGGGAGACAGTGAGGTATTGAAGTCCCCTACTATTAATGAATTGACATTAATCTGGGTCTTTAAGTCCTGTAGTATTATTTTTATGAAGTTGGGTGCACCAGAGTTTGGTGAATATGATCATGATTGTAATATCCTCTTGGTTTGTTGTTCCTTTGATCAGAATGAAGTGGCCCTCTTTATCTCTTCTGATTAGTTTTAGTTTAAAGTCTATTTTGTCACATATTAGAATTTCAATGCCTGCTTTTTTCTTAGCACCATTCACTTGGTATAATTTTTCCATCCTTTCACCTTAAGATAGTGCCTGTTCTTGAAAGTGAGATGAGTTTCTTGCAGCCTAAAAAAAGGTGGGTTTTGTTTCTTAATCCATTCATATAGTCTGTGTCTTTTGACTGGGGAGTTCAGTCTGTTAATGTTTAAAGTTATTAATGAAAGATGAGTATTGAATCCTGTCATTTTTATTTCTGTTTACATTCGTGATGTAGCTGTACTTTTCCACAGTTATACCTTCATTGGATTTCTTTCCACGACCCCTTGGGTATAGTCATTCCTTTCTTCAGCTCTTCGTATTGCTTCCAGAACTCTCTGAAGGGATGGTTTTGTGGGCATGAATTCCTTCAGCCTATTTATGTCATGGAAGATTTTCCTTTCCCCTTCGACTATAATAGACATTTTGGCTGTGTATAGTAATCTGGGTTGGCATCTGTGGTCATTTAATACTGGGAATACTTTGGTCCAGGCTCTTCTGGCTTTCACACTTCGCACTGAAAAGTCAGCTGTAATGCCAATGGATTTTTCTTTATATGTGACTTGTTGTTTCTGATCAAAGGAACAATTAACCAAGAAGATATTACAACCATTAACATATATGCACCAAACTCTGGTGCACCCAAGTTCATAAAAACAACACTACGGGACTTTAAGACACAGATTAAGCCCAACTCAGTAATAGTAGGGGACTTCGATACCCCACTGTCTCCATTAGACAGCTCAACTGCACAAAGAATAATCAGAGAGATGTCTAAAATAAATGATACTACACATCAAATGGACCTAACAGACATCCTTCAAATATTCCACCCAAGCACCAAAGAATACACTTTCTACTCAGCACCCCATGGAACTTTTTCAAAAATTAACCACATACTAGGTCACAAAACAAACCTCAACAAATTCAAAATTTTGAAATAATTCCATGTGTTCTCTTGGACCACAATGAAATAAAGCTCAGAATCAACAATGGGCAAAGCTGTAGTCACTTCATGAACTCATGGCGATTAAACAACACACTCCTAAACAATGAATGAGTCAAAGGAGAAATTAAGAAAGAAATAAAAGAATCCCGGGAATTCAACAAAAGGGACAATACAACACAACATAACCCCTGGGACACTTTAAAAGCATTCCAAACAGCAAAGTTTATAGCTCTAAGAGTCTACATCAAAAAATTAGAAAGATCCCAAATAAATGACCTAACACTACAACTCAAGACCCTGGAAAGGCAAGAACAAATGAAACCCAAACCCAGAAGAAGAGAAGAAATAACAAAAATCAGGGCAGAAATCAATGAAATTGAATCAAAGAAAACAATACAATGAATCAATGAATCTAAGAGCTGGTTCTTTGAAAAGCTAAACAAGGTAGACAGACCCTTAGCACAGCTAGCCAAAAGAAAGAAAGAGCAAATCCAAATCAACAAAATCATAGGTGAAAGGGTAAACATCACAACAGACACCCAAACGATCCAGACAATTATAAGGGAATATTTAAAAAACCTATATGCTTCTAAATTTGAAAATCTAAAAGTAATGGATGGATACCTAAAATCATGGGAACCATAAAAGTTAAACCAATTAAAGATCAACAGTTTATACATACCCATAACATATAAGGAAATCGAACACTAACACAAAGCCTCCCAACTAAAAGAAGCCCAGGCCCAGATGGATTTACAGCAGAATTCTACCAGACATTTAAAGAAGTCATCCAACCAATACTACTTAAATTATTCAAAATGATAGAAACAGAGGGATAATTCCCAAATTCCTTCTATGAAATGAGTGTCACTCTAGTACCCAAACCGGGTAAAGACACAACCCCAAAAGAATATCCTTAATGAACATAGATGCAAAAATTCTCAACAAAATACTTGCAAATCGCATACAGACATATATCAAAAAGGTCATTCACCATGATCAAGTAGGTTTTATTCCAGAGATGCAGGGTTGGTTCAATATACACAAGTCAATAAACGTCATTAATCATATAAATAGACACAAAGACAAAAACCACATTGTCATCTCAATAGATGAAGAAAGGGCTTTCAACAATATTTAGCATGCATTTATGTTCAAAGCCCTAGAGGGAATTGGACTGTAGGGAACATACCTCAACATAATTAAAACTACATAAAACAAACTCATAGCCAACATCATCCTAAATGGAGAAAAACTGGAAGCATTCTCATTACAATCAGGAACCAGAAAAAGATGTCCACTGTCTCCACTCCTTTTCAGCATAGTGCTTGAAACTCTTGCAGGAGCAATAAGACAAGAGCCAGAAATTAAAGGAGTACCAATTGGAAAAGAAGAGGTCAAACTATCCCTTTTTACAAATGATATGATACTATACCTAAGAGATCCCAAAAGTTACAGAAAACTCCTAAAACTGATCAACACTTTCAGTATAGTGACAGGTTATAAAATCAATCTACAAAAATCTAGCCTTTCTATACACCAATATCAGGCAATTGGAGAGAGAGAATACAAGTAAATGTTCCCATTTACAATTACTGATATCTATAAATATATATAAATAAATAAATCATATATATATAAATCTGATCAAAGACACCAAAGAACTGTACAATGAAAATTTTAAATTGTTAAAGAAAGTGATTGAGGAAGACACCAGGAAATGGAAGGACCTCCCATGCTCATGGATTAGGAGAATTAATATTGTGAAAATGTCCACCCTACCAAAAGCAATATATAGACATGACATACTTCACAGAATTATTTAAAAAATCCTTAAATTCATATGGAAGAACAAAAGACCCCAGGTAGCCAAAGCAACCCTGAGCGCAAAGACCAACACTGGGGCAATTACTATACCAGATCTCAACATATGCTATAGAGCTATAGTCATAAAAACAGCGTGGACCTGGCAGAAAAATAGACACATAGATCAATTGAACATCATTGAAGACCCAAACCCAAGTACACACAATTTCAGCCACCTGATATTTGACAAAGGTGCCAAGAACACACAATGGAGGAAAGACAGCATCTTCAACAAATGGCACTGGCAAAACTGGATCTCCACCTGTAGAAGAATGAAACTAGATCCTTATCTTTCACCTTGCACTAAAGTCAACTCCAAATCAATCAAAGACCTAAGTGTGAAACTGGAAACCCTGAAACTATTAGAAGAAAATGTTGGCAGTAACTTCACAAGATATGGATAAAGGAAAGGATTTTCTAAAACATACAGAAGTTGCTCAGGAATTAAGGTCAGCAATCAACAAGTGGGACCTCATTAAACTAAAAAGCTTCTGTACAGCAAAACAAACAATCAAAAAAGTGAAGATAAAACCCAAAGAATGGGAAAAAAATCTTCACTAGTGACATATCTGACAGAGGCTTAACATCGAGAATATATAAAGAACTCAAAAAACAAAGACTTGAGAAACCAAATGACCCAATTAATAGATGGGCTAAAGATCTAACCAGAGAGTTCTCAAAGGAGGAAATAAAGATGGCTAAGAAACATCTCAAAAAGTATTCAACATTGTTAGTAATTAGGGAAATGCAAATTAAAACCACCCTAAGGTATCACCTTACCCCAATCAGACTGGCTAGGATCAAGAGAACAAATGATACCAAATGCTGGTGAGGATGTGGAGAAAAGGAAATGCTTATTCACTGCTGGTGGGATTGCAAACTCATGCAACCTCTAAAGAAAACAGTGTGGAGAACTCTCAAAAAACTAAAAATGAATATACCATATAACCCAGTTATACCACTCCTTGGCATATACCCAAAGGACTCATCCTATTGTAGAGACACTTGTACAAGAATTTTTGTTGCTCCTCTTTTCACAATAGCTAAGAGATGGAAGCAACCTAAGTGCCCCTCAACTGAAGCGTGGTTTACAAAAATGTGGTATATTTATACAATGGAGTTCTATTCAGCAGTAAAGATGAAATATTGAAATTTACATGTAAATGGATGGATCTAGAAACTGTTATACTAAGTAAAATAACACAGACTCAGAAAAACAAACGACATATGTTCTCCCTCATAGGTGGATCCTAGCACCAAATCCTTATAAATTCCATGTCTTTTTAATAAGATGATGCTGCACAGCAGTCTTGTCTGCGTGAAATGACTACCATCACCATGACTTGTTCTGTGCCTGATTGCTAAACATTGTCACAATTTGGCTTATTGATGGTTGTGCTCATTTATTAAAGGAGTGCCAAGCAGGGTCATTGGACCCTCACTGGATTATCCAGCCAGTCTTCCTAGCCAACTGTGTATAATTTGTCCCTATTCACACATGCCCTCCTGCATTTGGGGAGGGCTAAATTATACAATCTGGGGAAGGCTAGGAAGAGAAGACATGACCCATGCTGGGTATAGGCTTTCCAGTGTGCATACCGTCAGATCATACATACACCTCAGCAACCCCTCAGTTATCTTGGTAAGTAAGCTCAGTAAATTCATTGGTTCCCCAGTAAAATTTTAAACAAACATTGGCTTAACACTAGAACCTTAAATGGGAATAAGCATTGTTTAGTATCCCCAGGAAAAGAATTCTCCCAACAAATGG
This sequence comes from Nannospalax galili, assembly GCF_000622305.1. Taxonomy (NCBI): domain Eukaryota; kingdom Metazoa; phylum Chordata; class Mammalia; order Rodentia; family Spalacidae; genus Nannospalax; species Nannospalax galili. The sequence continues at coordinate 38,716 of NW_008355797.1, forward strand.
AAATTTTATTTTTTAATGCTATTGTGTCTCATAGTTAATTTTAAAAAAAAGAAAATGAGAATGTAAAAGATCTTAAAAGGATATAGGAATAGAGATGTTTTCCAAAATAGACAGAGAAAATTAGAAAGCTTAAGCAAATGATGAAGGTCTGTGTAGGTTTGTTATGATATGTAAAAGATGAGACAAAAATAATATACACATAATCTTAAATTTCTAAGGTCATTGTTTAGTCAACCAGTTTAAGGAACAAAATATATATTTAGTCAAGGCTTATCTGAGAATATTTGGATTTTTTACCCAAGCCTTTTCTACATAATACGTGGTAATTAAAAGTACCAGACTCATGGAACTATCCTTATTGGATGTTTAACAGCCATCCTTTGAGGCCTATACTGATATGGTCAGAGGGACTTAAAGGACAGTTTTTGCCACTTGCCCTCCAAAGTCGACTAAGTTCCAGGGGACTATGGAACATCAAAAGTCCTGTAACTGGTGAGTCACCTGTCCACTTGTTCAAGGAGGCCATGGAGACTACACCAGATGGACTTTAACCAGTGTCCAGTCTATAAAGAGGAGGGTCAACTCACAGGGAACATCTCATTCATGCTTCCAAATGAAGCTGACATGGTTGAGCAGGGACTTTGACTTATCGTAACATAGATGGAACTGGCAAAAAAAAGGAGCTAAGTGCTCCTCCCAAGCTCATGTTACCCCTGAGGAACAGATCCTCAAAACACCTTAAGTGTAAATATAACTTGATTTATTTGGGCCAACTGTATGGTCTTAAACACCCAAAAGGAAAGTATAACCAAAGAGTAAAGTCATCAGTATATTTCTTTAAGTGTTCAAGGGATTACACTTCCCAGACATTAGGCTTAAGGTCATATAAAAAGTTATTTAGACAATTATTTCTCAT
>NW_008355797.1:39678-64918 GCF_000622305.1 Nannospalax galili
AATCTTGGTCTGCAATACTGTAGTGCCCACCTGTAGCTAAGGGAGACAAGACAACACACTATTCAACAAGGCTTCAATGTAAAAGTCCTAGAAGGAATTGAACTGGAGGGAACATACCTCAACAAAATTAAACCTATATATATAATAAACCCACACTGAACATTATTCTAAATGGAGAAAAACTGGAAGCATTCCCATTAAAATTGGGAACCAGATAAGACTTTCCACTACCTACATTTCTTTTGAATACAGTGCTTGAAACTCTTGCTAGAGCAATAAGACATGAGAAGGAAATTAAAGGAGAAGTAATTGAAGAAGAAGTCAAATTATCACTATTTCTAGATGGTATGATAGTATACATAAGAGATCCCAAAAATTCCACCAGAAAACTGTTAAAATGATTACTACTTTCAGTAAAGTGGCAGGTTACAAAATCAACTTACAAAAATCAATAACAAGCAATCAGAAAAACCACTCAATGGAAGTCTCCTATTCACAATAACCTCAAAAAAATTAGGAATAAACCTAACCAAATACACTAAAGATCTCTACAATGAAAATTTTAAATCTTTAAAGAAAAAGATAGAGGAAGACACTAGGAAGTGGAAAGACATACCATGCTTATGTATTTGTAGAATGAATATTGTGAAAATAACCAACTTACCAAAAGCAATCTATAGATCCAATGCAATACTAATAAAAATACCCATTGCATTCATAACAGAGCTAGAAAAAAATCATCCTAAAATTCATATGGAATCACAGAAGACTCTGGATAGTCAAAACAATCTTGAGCAAAAAGAACAATGCTGCGGGGGGGGGGATCACCATACCAGACCTCAGATTATATAGTCATAAAAACAGCATGGTACTGGTGTAAAAATAGACATTTAGATCAATGGAACACAATAGAAGGCTGAAACATGAGTTCATACAATTTCAGTCACCTGATATTTAACAAAGGTGCAATGAACACACAGTGGAGGAAAGACAGCATCTTCAACAAGTGATGCTGGCAAAACTGGATCTCCACCTGTAGAAGAATGAAACTGGACCCATTCACCCTACACAAATGTCAACTCCAAATGGATCAAAGACCTCAGCATAAAACCTGAAACCCTGAAACTGCTAGAAGAAAACATAGGCAGCACCCTGAATGATGTAGGCATAGGAAAGGAGTATAAATCAGATATCAACTGCTCAGGCATTAAGGTCAATAATCAATAGGTGGGACCTAATTAAGCTACAAAGTTTCTGTACAGCAAAAGAAACAACCAAGGAAGTGAAGAAGAAACTGAGTGGGAGAAAATCCTTACCATCTACACATCTCACAGAGGATTAGTACCCAGAATATACAAAGAACTCAAAAACAAAGAAGAAAATAAATGACGCAATAAAAAGATGGGCAATAGACCTTAATAGAAAGTTCTCAAATGAAGAAATAAAAATGGCTAAGAAGCATGTTAAAAAGTGATCCATATCCTCAGTAATTAGAGAAATGCAGATAAAAACCACTTTAAGGGTCCATCTTACCCCAGTTAGACTAGGTAAGATCAGAAGAATAAAAGACTCAAAATGCTGGAGAGGATGTGGAGAAGGAGGAACGCTCACTCATTAACTGCTGGTGGGATGCAAACTCGTGCAACCACTATGAAAAGCTGTGTGAAGAGCTCTCAAAAAACTAAAAATGAACCTACCATATGATCTAGTGATACTATTCCTTGGCATATACCCAAAGGATTCATCATACTGTAGAGATACCTGTACATCCATGTTTGTTGCTGATCTCTTCACAATAGCTAAGAAATGGAAACAACCTAAATGTCCCTCAGCTGAAAAATAGATAGTGAAAATGTGGTACATATACTCAATGGAGTTCTACTCAGCAGTAAGAAAAGATGAAATTATGAAAATTTCAGGTAAATGGATGCAACTAGAGAATGTTATACTAAATGAAGTAACACAAATGCAGAAAAGCAAGGAAAATATGTTCTCCCTCATTTGCAGATTGTAACACCAACTCCTTACATGTGAGTATATAAATTCTGAAATAATATCAGGATTCTGGAAAATGGAAAGATTACATGGAGGTAAAAGAAAGAATCTGAAAGGGGGATAGGAGGGAACAGATGTTACCGGGGGAAGTGGGGGAGTGGGAGTGTTTTGCAGAGAGGAGAGGAGAACAGGACATGCAAGAGACCACGTTGTGGCAGGCGGGGTAGGGGGAGAAGTCAGGAGGGAGGATGATGGGAGGCAGGGGGGATTGGTTGGAAGGGTGGGGATAATGGGGACACTTAGACTGTGGAGGGATGAGGGAGGTTGTACAGGGGAGAGAGAACAGAAATAAATGGATCTTGAGGGGGCTAGGGAAGTCAGAGAGAAATGTGTTGGCTTTTGAACCCTTAGAGAAATGCACATACAGTGTCTGAACATTAGTGTGTATGTATACCTGGGGCGTGTATGGCAGGGAACATGGCGCCAGACAGGAGAGACCTCCTTTGGAATGGTTGGTCAGAGTAGTCCAAGAGACTTCCAAAATAACACAGGCTGATGCCAGAGCTCTTGGTTAGCATCCAGAACCAGAAGGTAAGACCCTACTGCTGAACACTGGACATACTTCAGACATAGGACTTGGAGCGATGGAGCAGGAACTGACCTGCATACCTACCTGAAGTTTGACTCTCATAGTTCTAGAGGATACTTTGCAAAATGCTAAGGGAGAAAATCAATCAATGGTCTAACTCAGCCCTAAAGCTTAACGACCATAACAACTGGCACAGCAAACTTCCTGTACTGGAGAAGTCATGGCACTGTCATCTAGGGGCTAGTCCACAGCTGTATAACTGGACTTGGGGCCCTCTCAGTAGGCATGAACTTAGAGGTGGCACTGTAATCACAATCAAGTACACATGGCGGGAGAGGTCATGAATCCTAGAGAAAACTCTATTGCTGTCATATCTCTAGACAAATGAAACTTCTTACCATATGTTAAATATGGATCCTTATATTTACCATACACCGTTCATCAAAGAAGCTTCTTTTTGCAACAGATGGAGGCTACTGCAGGGTTCCACAATTGGTCATACACAGAGAATATAAATCTGAGAGTTGTGTAGTCCTAGATGACATATCTATATGGAACCTCTACACCTAAGGCTCATGGAACATAGCAGAATGGGAAGCAGAATAAGAGAGAAAACCAGTGCATCTCAACTCCCACCAGTGTAACTTCCTCTTACAACAGAGTGTGATGCACACAGAAGGTCACATCTGGCCAAGTTTTAGAGAATAAGAGACTGCAGAGTGTGTGTCCCTGCACAGGATTCCTGTATTAAATCTCACCTACCCACAGCTCAGGGACCATTGTGGAAGAAGGGGTGGAGAGATTGTAAGAGCCAGGGCTGGTTCATGAACACAGGGAAGCAGAAGCTTTCCGGCCACTGAAAGCTTTCACATGTGAACTTTTGGCAATGGTGGCATTGAGCGCAGGACCCATGCCAACTCAATCAAACAAGGACCCAGAATGGAGTAAAAGAAATGGGTGGCAGGCCAGCCCAAGTCTGAGAACTACTGGAGACTGACTACTTCTGGGTGAGGGAGAGTGGACTTTACAATCACTAGCTGAACTGACTAGACCCGAGTTGACGAATTTGCACTGAAGGACACCTGGATACAAACACTTGACTGGATAGAGCTTAGTATGTATGGCAGGTTGCATGAGGTCTGGTGGACAGGGGGGAGGTGTGTGTTCAGGCATGGATGGGAGAAGGGGTCTAAGTTTAATTAAGAACTGTTGTATGAAATGTACAAAGCTCAATAATTTTTTTAAAAGAAAAGAACAATAAATGCTGATGAAGATATGAACAAGGAGAACCTCATACACTGCAGATGGGAATGTAAACTAGTCAAGCAACTAGGGACGCCAGTAGGGAAGTTCCTCAGAATGTAGTGGGAAAGATAAGGTAGGACACCAGGAGTGTACTAGAAACAAGTATTTTATTTGGGCTGCAACCCGGTCCAGTGGACTCAAGCCTCAAAATATAGACACCGAGGGGAATTAGTATGGGGCGGGTCGCTAGACCCCCGGCGTGGTGTGTGCGGGCACCCTGGGGTCTCCACCACACCTGGCTAGTCCTGGCGTGAGTCTGGCCACAAGCGATGTGGGGAGCGCGCCTGGGCTCCCGGGCACACTCACTCTGGATGTGGCCTGAGGTTAGGTGGCCGCACCTCTCTGGAGACGGCAGGTGTGCAGACTTCTCTGATGCTGGCTGTAGCTGATGGCTACGCACTTCTCTGGAGCGGAGAGCTTCCTCTGCTACTAGAGTATTATCTAGTCGGAATCCCGCCTCTATTACACCCTTGTACCTTTCCTCAGGATTGCGGAGTTCCTGGCCAGTGAACTCCACAGGGAAGAGCACGGAGGCAGTGAAAGCTGGGGTATCCGTGGGCCGATAACGGAGGAATAGCGCCCCCCGGGGAGACTGGATCACAGGATTTAGTGTTACAGCTCAAGACAAGTGACTCAGCTCAGATCTCAGTGATTCAGCTCCAGCTCCAACTTTATTGGGGTAAAACTAGGACTATTTATAGTGTAGAGACAGCAGAAGAAGTCTTAGCTGATAGGTACTTTTAGGATGCCTCATTTACATAGGGCGGTGGGCATCTATCAGGTTATCAGACAATGCCTGATTAAAACCTGATAGCTTCTGTGCTGGAGGGCATGTATTTGTGGTGAGCACTTTAAAAGAAGAGTCAGGGAGGATGCCAGGAAGGCACTCTGCTATGAAAGGAATCTGCAGCACATGGTTTCCAAGCTCGTGAGCTATCCGGACATGAAGAGACTTCTACTTGCATAACAGAGAACCCCAACAAATTAGCACATATATTTTATACTTTAGGCATTAGGTTACTGTGAGAAGGAAACATATATTGATTGGCTATCAGTAAGATCTTAAAACTATTATAAGTATATATCATAATAAATTATTATAAATATAGAAAAGAAAAAACTGCTTAAAAGATCCTGTCTGAAAGTCATTGCAGAAATCTCCATGTGAGGAAGGTAGAAAAAGGAACAACTATGCAAAGGGGGACAGGACCATAGGCTGCACCGGTGAGCACCAGCGTCCCAACCACAAAGCCTGGCTGCAAACATCCTGCTGACAAGATGGTGCAGACACATGAAGAGAGAGAAACAGGGATTAAAATATGTATTTTCCTTGAATAGTTTTAAGAGATGTTATGCAATCAATTTAGGTGTCCAGCAGCAGACAAACAGATAAAGAAAATGTAGTGTTCAGTAGATATTTTTTCAGTCATAAAGAATAAAGTTATGTCATTTGCAGGAAAATGAATTTGGGTAGTATTGATCATATTAAGCAAATTAAGCCAGACTCAGACAAATGTCATACACGTTCTCTCTTGTGGTTCCTAGATTTTGTATAGATATACAAAGCACATATGGGTATGTAGCATGAAAGTAGAAGCAAAACTGTCTAGTGAAGCAGAGCCAGCGAGGGAGGAAGGATGACAAAGAGGGGGGTTGGGAATATGGGGGGAATAAAACGTGCAACAGATTTCTACATACCACATACGATGAATCTGCAGTAATAAAAATGTGTCTAGTGTTTCCTTCGTGTGTTTCTATTTTCTAGAATAAAGTGTGTGCAGCACATGTTACTCTTCCTTAAGTAACTGGTAGAATTCACCACTAAAACTGTATGTGCCTGAAGGTTCTTTATTTACTCATTTTCAGAAATTAATTCCCAACTACAAGTCCACTTTACTAAATTTATAGGGAAATGGAGGTCTTCTTTTTTCTTTACTAAGTGTTGAACATTTGACTCTAAGGAGCTGGACCAAGTCATTTAAGTGACCAAATGTATAAGCATAGCGCTGTGTGCTGCACTCTGTTTTGTTGTTGTTCTTTGTTTGTTTGCTTGTTTTCCTGGACTGGAGTTCAGAGTGTGATTTTTATTTTAAATTTGCTCACTCGTTGTCTGACAAATGCTCTGTGTATACTGAAAAAAAGTTTTCTACTAGTGCTGGTATAGTTTATACAGAGGATTAAACTGGTTGACAGCACTGGAGAGCCCACCCATCTCCCAAATGATTTTCTGTGGCCTTGTGGTAATTATGATGGGAGGTATCTAAGTGCTGGCATCTGCCTTGGTTAAGCATTCCTGCAGGTATTTGTCTTCTCTAGAGTTCAAGCTACTTATTTGCACATTAACCTAATTGTGTTACATATTTAAGAATATGTATCAATTTGTAGTGTGTTTTACTCATATGTTTGGGATTATGTGTTACATCAATTTGAATTTATTTTACTCTTTCATGTCTCTGCTCTTCTGTGCTTATTTCTAGCTGAGAGTTTCTTCCTTGTGAGGCTTTGTGACTCCCCAGATCCCAAACCTAGTCCTGTAGCAGCAATCACAGATCCTGACCACATAGGTGTTTCAGAAATACGGCTGATTGCACAGCACAAATCAGTCCTGGCACATTGCGTATGTTTCTATGCTCCTTCCTTGTAGATTCCTGATTTTAATTAAAACAAAATCTCAGGGACTTAAGTTTGAAAATGCCTTTTAAATTAAGTTTCAGTTTCTTTTCAAATGCCCTGGTGTACCCTGCACCTGTAGGAATATGTAGACTTTCCAACACAACCACAAAACAATTTCCACACCCAAACAATTTAGATTTAATGTCATTCTACTAGCTACTAAATAGCCCATATTCAAGCCACTGTAAATGTTAAGTCTCAATCAAATATCATGAATGGCATTTGACTCAGATATTTCTTAAATCTCCTCTAACCTAGAACAGTGCATTAGTCATTTTTAATATTTCAATTAGTTTTAGTACTGGCTACTTGTTTTGCAGAGGCAAAGAAGAGATAGACCCTTAAACAAAAAAAAGTTTCAACTGAAATAAAATAGCTAATTTAAGGAAAAAACTTCAAGCAATGAAATAACCCTAGTTGCATAAATCCCAATACGATAACATAAGAAACACGTAAAGCTGACACAGTGTAACTCCTCCAAAATGACTAACCCTACAGTAATGACATCTGGCATGCGAATTAAATGAAAACCCAGACAGGTAATGCAAAATGTTTGTAAGGATGTTCAAAAAAGAAAATAAAGAGCTGAAATGAGAATAAATAGCTGAACTAAATAAAGAGATAATACAAAATATGGAGAAGGAATCCAATAAAGAGACAGAAATATTAAAGAAAAAGAAACAATCTGAATTACTGGAAATAAACACTTAATAGGCCAAATGAAAAGCTCCATGGAAAGCATCATCAATAGAACAGATCAACGAGAGGACAGAAAATTTATTCTTGGAGACAAACAAGGACAAAGATAAAGTAGCAAGAAAGTACAATCAAAAAGTAGAAATCTAAGTCTTAAAATTTTATGAAACCAGGGCTGGAGCTTAAGAGTACTGACTGTTCTTGAGGAGGACCTGGGTTCAGTTCCCAGCACCCACATGGTGACTAGCAACCTTCCTAATTCCAGTTCCAGAGGATCTGGTGCCCTCTTCTGACCCCCATGAGCACGAGTGCACTTATATACATTCAGGCAAAACACTCACACACATAACAAAAATAATAAAATTTTAAAAAATTATGAAGCCCAGTGGTAATACTTAAGGTGGTATTGACAAAGCACTTAAATAGATCCATTCCTGTGTGTTCACTTTTGTGCTTCAAATAGTTTAAGATGTAATGGACCCTGGCGATTTTTTCTCTCCTCATTTTAGGTACTGCCAGTGTTGATATAAAATGTTTATGATGAGACCTACAAGAATTGGTTTCCAATGAGTCTGTCTCCCCATACCTAACCCCAGAGTGCAATAGGTTTACCATTTGCTCTGGTGTCAGTACAAATGCTGGCCATTGCAGAGATCCATGGTTTAAAGTGCAACCGGTGAGGACAGCAATTTGCAGGTGCCAAAAATGAATATCTACTTTCAAAGTATTAATATCTTTAAGACATATTTGAGACTTAAGTCCCAGACTCCTAATTCCTGCCTTCTCTGTACAAGTCTTTGTACATTCTGGATACTAATCCTCTGTCAGATGTGTAGCTGGTAAAGATTTTCTCACACTCAGTGAGTTTCTTCGTCACTTCCTTGGTTGTTTCTTTTGCTGTACTGAAATTTGTAGCTTAATTAGGTCCCACCTGTTGATTATTGACCTTAATGCCTGAGCAGATGATGTCTGCTTTATAACCCTCTACTTTGCCTACATCGTGCAGGGTGCTGCCTATGTTTTCTTCCAGCAGTTTCAGAGTTTCAGGTTTTATACTGAGGTCTTTGATCCCTTTGGAGTTGTCTTTTGGGCAGCTTGAAAGATAAGGGTCCAGTTTCATTCTTCTGCAGGTGGAGATCCAGTTTTATAGGGATCGCTCTGTGCCCCAGGCATGGGGCGCGCGGGTATCTCGAGGTCCTGCGTCCCTGTGTGCCGCTCTGGTGCTGAAAGTTCTTCTGCTACTGGAGAGTTGTCCAGCCGAATCCTGTCCCTATTTCACCCGTGTACCTTCCTCAGGATGCGAGGTCCACTGGCCACTGAACCATGCGGGAAGAGTACGAGGACAGCGAAAGCTAGGAATGTCCGCAAGTCGGTAACGGAGGAGTGCTGCCCCCTTGGGGAGGCTAGATTGCAGGCAGGAGACACAGAACTCAGTCTACAGCTCTTTATTCCAAGTCTCAGTGACCCAGTTCTCACTCTAGCCCCAAGTCTGCTTCTACCCCCCAAATATTGAGAGAAGACTAGGATATTTATACCATGGGGGTAGTGGTAAAAGCTTTGGCTGTTAGGTACTTTGTGAGACATTGTATTTACATATGGAAGTGGGTTTCTGCCAGACTGCTGTCTGCCTGAAAAATTCACAGGAAGCATGGTATTCCTAAAGCCAGAGGCCATGTTTGTGTTTAGAGCATTCGTGGCGGGCACTTCAAAAGGAGAGTCAGGAAAGATGCCAGGAAGGCACCCTGCTATGAAAGGAGCCCCAGCACATAATCCCGAGCTGCATGAACTGTCTGGACATGAAGGGGCTTCTACTTTGTATAACAGAGGTCCCCAACACAGTTTAGCCAGCACCACTTGTTGAAGATACTGTCTTTCCTCCAGTGTGTGTTCTTTGCACTTTGGTCAATTATCAGGTGCCTGAAATTGTGTGTACTCATGTTCGGGTCTTCAATTATGTTCTATTGATTTACAGGCCTATTGTTGTGCCAGTACCATGCTGTTTTTATGACTGTAGCTCTGTAATACAGTTTGAAATCTGGTATTGTAATTCCCACCCCCCCCCATCATTGTTCTTTGTGCTCAGGGTTCTTTTGGCTGTCCGGGGTCTTTTGTGCTTCCATGTGAATTTTAGGAGTTTTTTTTTTAATTCTGTGAAGCATGTCATGGCTATTTTGATTGGCATTGCATTGAATCTTTAAAGAGTTTTTAGTAGAATGTTCATTTTCACAATATTAATTCTTCCAATCCATGAGCATGGGAGGTCCTTCCATCTTCTAATGTCTTCCTCAGTCTTTCTTTAAAGATTTAAAATTGTCATTGTAGAAGTCTTTAATGTCTTTGGTCAGGTTTATTCTGAAATGTTTTGTTGAGGCTATTGTGAATGGGAGGGTTTCCCTGTACTCTTTCTCCAATTGCTTGTTATTGGTGTATAGAAAGGCTACTGATTTTTGGAGATTTATTTTATAATCTGCAACTTCATTGAAAGTGTTCATCATTTCTAGGAGTTTTCTGGTGGAATTTTTGACATCTCTTAGGTATGATATCGTATCATCTACAAAAAGGGATAATTTGACCTTTTCTTTTCCAATTAGTACTCCTTTAATTTCCTTATCTTGTCTTAATGCTCTACCAGGAGTTTCAAGCACTATATTAAAAAGGAGTTGAGATAGGGGACAGTCTTGTCTGGTTCCTGATTTTAATGGGAATGCTTCCAGTTTTTCTCCATTAGAATGTTGGCTGTGGGTTTATTGTATGTAGCTTTAATTATGCTGAGGTATGTTCCCACCAGTCCAATTCCCTCTAGAACTTTGAACATAAATGCATGTTGAATTTTGTTGAAGGCTTTCTCTGCATCTATTGAGATCACTATGTGGTTTTTGTCTTCGATTTCATTCATATGATTTATGATGTTTGTTGACTTATGTGTATTGAACCATCCCTGCATCTCTGGATAAAGCCAACTTGATCATGGTGGATGAGCTCTCTGATGTGTGTCTGTATGTGATTTTCAAGTATTTTTTTTAGAATTTTTGCATTTATGTTCATTCAGAATATGAGTCTGTAGTGTTCTCTTTTTTTTGTTTTATCTTTACCAGGTTTTGGTACTAGAGTGATGCTCGCTTCATAGAAGGAATTTGGGAGTTCTCCCTCTGTTTCTATCTTTTTGAATATTTTAAGTAGTATTGGACATAGGTCTTCTTTAAATGTCTGGAAGAATTCTACTGTGAATCCGTCTGAGTCTGGGTTTGTTATTTTTTTAATTTGGGAGATTGTGTATTACTGTTTCAATTTCCTTATATATTATGAGTTTGTTTAAACTGTTGATATTTCTTAGTTTAATTTTGGTGAGTCCCTTTTTTGGGATATCCAACCATTTTTTTAGGTTTTCAGATTTAATATAATAGAGTACAGGTTTTAAAGTATTCCCTTATAGTGTTCTGGATCCTTTGGGTGTCTGTTGTAATGTTTCCCCTTTCAGCTCTCATTTTGTTGATTTGGAGCTGCTCTTTCTTTCTTTTGGTTAACTGGGCTAAGGGTCTGTCTATCTTGTTTAGCTTTTCAAAGAGCCAGGACTTAGATTCATTGATTCTTTGTATTGTTCTTTGTTTCTGTTTCATTAATTTCTGCTCTCATTTTTGTTATTTCTTATTTTCTGGTGGGTTTGGGTTTCATTTGTTGTTGTTTAAGTGCAGCTCTTCTGACCCAGCCTCCTCACCAGCCCTGGGGTCCGAGATAGGGTGGCGGCTGCGATGACCATGAAGGCGGCCCAAATGGATGGCCACAGCTGGCGCGCATGTGGGGCCCTCGCGGACTTAGGTTCGAGCATACAGTGCCCTCTTTTTCTCCCCTTTCTCCATTGGTGATTGCTCTCATCAACCTTGCGTTCCTCCTCTTTTGGCTCGCAGTCTTCAGTTTGGCATGTCACTCCTGTCTCCCCTGATCATCTCCTTGAATGGCTCCTGAGTCCCTCTGGGTACATTTTGCAGGGTGAGTGACCTCCAGAATGGGGAATAGTCATCCAACTGCTGCCAGCCCCCCATGCAGCAGCATTGGTTTCTCTCCTCAGGAGCAGGTGAATTAAGGTCACAGAAAAGGATATAGCTAAAGTGCTATGTGAAGTCTTAGCTCTTGCCCCTTGGTTTATGGAGTCCTGCTGCTGGGATCCTGAACAATGGGCTACTGTGTTATTCTTAGCTAGAAAAAAAGAGTCAAGGAGGCGTGCCTGCAATCTGGGCCGTTCTCCCCCATTGTAACTGCCATTCTGGCCTCTCTGCGGGGAGCTTCACCAATGCCTCTGAACAAGATGATCTTATTTTAAAGGTGATAGATAAACAAATTCAACAGCAGGGCGCTGTGGACAGCTCGCCCCAAGTGTTTCCAGTCAAAGTGAAACTAGCAGAGCCTTGCTCTGACAAAAAGACAATGTCTACTGCTCAGGATTCACAAGAGGAGAGACTAGGGTCTGAGGGCTCCCTTAGTAAAAAGCAGGAAATCACATCACCCTCTGCTCCTCCATTACAGGGTGTTAGCTATCTGCCTCCGTCCAGTGCTGGCTGTGGGGGAGCCTCTCCCCTTTACCTCTCGGAGAGGAAGACTGGAAGCCCCTTCACCCACCCTCTTTTCTGTCTGGTTCAAAGGACAACACCCCACAGTCTTTCCCTGTTACGATTGCTCAGGGTCAACAAAACCCAAATGTCTGGAATCCATGTTCCCATGACGCCTTAAAAAAATTGTGCAAGGTGGCACTTGAGGATGGTATCCATTCCCCCAGTTTTGTCAACTTTTAGATACAATCAGCCATGCAGCCAATACCCCCTATGATTGGCAGCATATTGCCCATGCCTGTTTGCAGAGAGGTGACTTCCTTTTATGGAAGGCTGCTTATCAAGATGAGTGTGAACAACAAGCAGAGCACAATAGATGCACCAGTGCTCAAAATATAGAGTTTGATGCCCTAGTAGGGCGTGGCAATTTTGAAACTCCCCAGGCTCAAGCACAAGGACTTCCTCACTATTTTGAACAGGTCCGACTCTGCGAGCAGTGTGCTTTTCGAAATATGCCAGCACACAGTGATACTAAATTAACCAAATTGGTACAGAATGCAAGTGAGCCTTTCTCTGACTTTGCTGAGAGATGCCAACAGAGTATAGACAGGAAAATCAGTTATTGTCTGGCTGATGATGCCTTGCTTAAAGATCTTGCATATGAAGGCTGCTCTACTGAGTGTCACCTGGCCATAGGACCTGTTAGACACAAAAATGTAACTGACTGGATCCTGGCCTGTCGAGACATTGGTATGGCTTGAGCTCATACCACTGCTCTTGCAGAGGCTCTGACTGCTCAACAGTCTCCGATGAATACAGATAAAAACAAATGCTGGATTTGTCGGGGACAGGGACATTGGTCTCACACTTGTCCTAACAAACACATTAAAGAGGCTAAAAAAAGTCAATTTCCTCCTTCAAGATATCTGAGGTGCCACAAAGGTCACTTTCATTGGGCAAGAGAGTGCAGATCTAAGGTGGACGTGGATGGTAACCCCATAAAAAGGGGGCCTTTAAACGGCCAGTGGGGCACCTCTCAGCCCCACCCCAAAGAGAGGAAATAGAGGCTCCCATCCTCCATGTCCAATGGACAGTGCCTATTGATCTACATATGCCTAGAATGCAGCTTACCATGGATGGACATAAATTTAAGGGCTTAATTGATACTGGGGCCAATATCACAATAATTAGACAAGAAGAGACATTTCCCCATTAGCACTGCAATCCCAGACCTCCCATATAAGGGGTTGGAGGCTTACAAAACACCTAACAGATCCAACGTCCTGTGGTCTGGACTGATCCAGATGGCAACACTGGAGCAATCAAGCCACTTTTAGCCGCAGGATTTCCTCATAATCTGTGGGGAAGGGATATTCTTACCAGCATGGATGCTGTTCTGACCACTGATGACAAAGCCTTTTATGATTATTGCATTCTTAATCAGCACACAGGAAATGCACCCCATCCTCACCCCCAATTCTAACGGCCACTGGCCCGTTGCCCAAACCAACCCCCATTAAATTGACCTGGAATACAAAAACTCCAATATGGGTGGAGCAGTGGCATCTCCCTTCACATAAGCTAACCCACTTAATTGCTTTGGTCCAAGAACAATTATCCTTGGGTCATACTGAGCCCTCTCTTAGCACCCATAATTCTCCTATTTTTATTGTTCAAAAAGGGTCGGGAAATGGAGACTTTTACATGACTTAAGGGCTAGTAATGATCACATGGAGCCCTTGGAAACCCTAAAGCTGGGAACGCCTCACCCAACTGCCATTCCTAAAGAATGTGGATTATGATAGATATTAAGGATTGTTTTTTTTCTATTCCTCTCCATGATAATGATAAGCCCTATTTTGCCTTTTCTGTGCCCACCACCAACCAAAATCTCCCAGTCGAAACTTATCAATGGAAGATCCTTCCACAAGGCATGTAAAACAGCCCTACCATTTGCCAATATTATGTGGCCCATGCATGAAGACCTTTGCTGAGTGAGATGTATATCTTACATTATATGGATGACATTCTTATTGCCCATAAGGACTCCAAGGTCCTACAAGGAGCTTTTCAAAAACTTAAAACCAATCTCTGAGTGCTAGGACTCACTATTGCTGCAGATAAAATTCAATTACATGCCCCATATACTTTACTGGGCCATTCTATCCAAGATGTTATCTGCCCTATAGCCCCTGCTTTTACCTTACCTGATAAGATCACCCTCTTGAGGCACAGACCCTCTGTGGCAACATAAATTGGATACAGGGCTTTCTACCCATGTCCACAGAAGAGCTTATACTGCTATTTGACCTCTTTCCAGGCACTGATACAGCCTCCACCCCCCACAAGGTCTCACCTGAGGCTCAACGTTCTATAACAATAATAAATACACACTTGTCCCAGGCATTCGTTAATAAGGTACAACCTGGACAGCCTACCCAGGCCTAAGTCATTCCAACAAAAAACACCCCTTGTGGGAGCACTTTGGCAAGACCAGGGAACATTGATAAGGTCCCACTCTTCTTGGAGTCAATTGCATAAAATCACTCCTGTAATTGAGGCCTGGCCAATAATAGCCCTAAAGCTCATTCAAACCTCCTGCCATCTGTATGGCCATGACCCAGAGTCACTGGTCCTCCCTCTTCCACTCCCCATGCTCCAAGCACTTTTTCTTGACAACCCTGGCTTTCATACTCTCCAGCTAACTTATCAGGGAAAATACAATAATCATTACCCCCAGCATAGACTTCTCCAAGGAATAAAACAGATTCCCTTGTCTTTATTTCCCCAGGCATTTCCAAAATGCAATCCCCTTCCTGAGGTTCCTCTAATCTTCACAGATTCTAGCAAACATAAATTTGGTTACATGGTCTTCCATGAGGGACAGCTTTCTTCACAAAAAAAAAATCCTTTCCTTTCAAGGATTGGTACAATTTGGAGAGCTGTCCGCTATGTTACAAGTCTTTTAAGACTTCCCCACAACCCCATGTAATATATTTTCTGACAGTGCCTATGTGATCCAAACTATACAAAATCTGGCATTTTCAGCCTTCCGACAACGCCAAAGCCGCCTTGATCTATTGCTCTCCTCTCTGCAATTGCTGCTTGAGCAGCGCTCTGCCCCTTGGTATGTTCAACACCTGCAGTCTCATACCAATCTTCCAGGGCTTCTGGCAGAAGGCAATGCTACCATTGACAGACTAGTGATGAATGCTACCCTGGATCCTGCTCTCTTACAACAAGCCAGGGGCTTACACACCCGCTTACATCTTTCTCCCCAAGCTATACATATAGGCTCCTACATACTTTCTGATCCAGAGCTGCAAACATCTGGTCCTTGCGTGCTCCCTTGTGTGCCCCCCCTTTGCCCCTGGGGCCATTACAACCTGCTGGAACTCCCCTCGGTCCTAATAAGATTTGGCAAATGGACGTAACTCATTTTCTCCCCTTTGGTAAACTAAAATGCATTCATCATATTATTGATACTTACTCTGCTGCCCACTTTGCCTTGGCCTGCTCTGGTGAGAGTGCCTCCCATGCTGTAAAGATCATTAAATATGCCATGGTCCTTTTAGGAGTTCCCTGGCAATTAAAAACAGATAATGGCCCCTGCTACACGTCCATGGCTTTTCACCACTTCTGCACTGACTGGAATATTCAACACATCACTGACATCCCCTATAATCCTCAGGGCCAAGGAATTGTTGACTGCTCCCATCAAACGCTCATTAAACAAATACAGAAAATAGGGGGAGACAGTGACAAAGGCCCCCGCTATAAGGATCCCAATTTTGTTATACAACAAGCTTTATTCACCCTAATTTTTTTACAATGTGACTCCAATGGCCTCCCACCAGCAATAAAGCTTCTGGGGACATTTGTTCATCCCACTCCTGCCCCCGTGGTGAGATGGAAGGACCCCCTCATAGGAAAGTGGAAGGGCCCACACTTATTGCTAACACAGAGGCGAGGCTATCCTTGTGTCTTTCCAGATAGTGTTCCAGCCCCCATCTGGAGCCCAGTCCAAAACATCAGAATTGCCTGTGATACAGACAACTCCAGAGGTATCAGCCTCAGAGATAGTGACAAAACCAGAAACCCAACCCACGGAGAAGGCAGCCCAATGCCGCAAGCCCCGGAACCAGCCAGTCCCACCTACACAACAGATGAGAGACCTAACCATTGATGACTGTCAAAACAGAGGAGGGCCAGAACGTTCCAAGTGATGATGACCCCAACACTGGGTCCACCCAGTGACCTGGGGGGACAATAAAGCTTTAGCCAGCCAGGCACAGGCCATGGGCCCCGAGCCAAACACAGGACCGGCAACCCTTTTTCTCTTAATGTGTGCCATCTTTACCACAGATTCCCAAACCTGTGCCTCCGCGCACAACCCCCACCTGCCTCAAAATCTAACTTGGGTAATTACCAATCATCCTACTGGTATGGTGCTTAATTCCACCTCTAAGGTAGCACCCCCAAATACTTGGTACCCTGACCTTTGGGTGTATCTTTGTGCCATCTTTGAAGGAAAATGAGAAACCAGTGAACAGACACCCTTCCCTTCCTTCAGCTGTCTGAACCCAGGTCCTAGATCACGCACCCACACTCTGACCATTTATATCTGCCCAGGCCATGGGTGTAATGGCCAACAAAAGACTAAGTGCAGAGGACCAGGAGACTACTATTGCGCCAGTTGAGGATGCGAAACCACTGGAACGTTCTGGTGGACTGGATCCTCATTCCAAGATCTCATAATGGTGTGACAGGCACCAGGATCTACCTCCCTGGGATGGGGGGGAACTGACAGGGACAGGATGGGCAGCCCTTGTGCCGTCCTACATTGCAATCCACTTATTATCAAATTTACAGATCAGGGAGAAAAGGCTTCAGGATGGTACACAGGAAAAACTTGGGGTCTGAGACTTTACATTTTGGGAAGAGACCCCTGGGGCTTTGTTCACTATTCAGCTCCTCCCCCGCACACCTGCTGACATCCCCTCTGGTCCAATTGGGCCGAATGATGTACACATTAATCCTCCCCCCTTTTTACTTCTTCCCTACCCCCTTGTCCATCCACTTGGATTCACCCAACTCACTCTAGCTTATCTTCCCCACCTACTTTTAGGAGCATTGCCTCCCCTCATGTTGTTAGGACTGAGAGCCTCTTGGGACTGCTTTCTGCCACCTACTCTGTCCTTAATTCTTCTAAGCCCAGGTACACTCAGGACTGCTGGCTATGCCTCTCTGCAGCCCCCCTCCCAATACTATGAAGGATTGGCCGTCCTGGCCAACTATACATTCTTAGACACTTACTCTGACTGCCAATGGCATATTTCTACCCCCAAGATGACCCTGGAATCTATTTATGGACAAGGCCTTTGTGTCTCCCCTCAGGGCTCCACCATTCCACCCCCACTATCAGCATCTCTGTAACCAGACCGCCTACCCCCCAAATGAATCTTACTTATGACCTCCTCCCAATGTCTGGTGGGCTTGTTCTTTTTGGCTCACTCCTTCTATCCACTTAATCACTCTCAACCATTCTGCCCCTTCATGGTGCCTGCTAGCCCAGCTAACCCCAAGAGTCAACCCTTATTCAGGGGATGAGATGGACCTTAAGCTTTCCATATTGGAACATTCACGCCATAAGAGGGCAGCTACCCTGGTGATTGCTGCCACCACTCTTTTGAGGATCAGTATTGCTGATGCCCTAGGCTTAGGAACGTCAGCACAGATCCTACAAGACAAAAATTATAATGCCCTTAGTATGGCTATTGATTTGGACTTAAAAGAATTACAAACTGCTATAGAACATCTTGAGAGTTCCCTGTCCTCCCTTGCCGAGGTCACCTTACAAAATACAAGGGGCCTGGACCTCTTGCTCCTTCAACATGGAGGATTATGTGTTGCTCTAAGAGAACAGTGCTGTCTCTATGCTAATCATTCTGGTGTCATAAGGGGCTCTTTGAATTTAGTCCACAAGAGGATCTTAGAGAGAGAACAGACCAGGGTAAAGAACCAAAACTGGTATGAGTCACTATTCCAGTCTTCTCCTTGGCTCACAATACTCCTCTTTGCCTTAATCGGGCCTCTGGCCTTGGTCCTTGTGGCCCTAACCTGTGGCCCAATTCTTTTAAGAGCCTTACTTAACTTTACTAGAGACCGGCTTGCTATAATTCAACTTATGATGGCACTGCCTCACTTCTTACCCCTACCCTTAGTCATGCCCAGACCCAGGCTTAAAAAATATAAAAATCATGTCCACAGCCATACAACAGCCTAAAACAACTTGGGTTGTCCTGCTTGGATCTTTGTGGGGGTTACCTTGGCTCAAACAATGTGGGTCTTGATCTTAGGGAGTCCTGGAATGAAAATACATTTGAAGGCCCTGGCTCAGATGAGACAATACCAACAGGCTTGACCGTTCAGGTCTGGTGAGCACACTCCAAGATGGTCTAGCCATTGCCCCATATTACTTCATCCAGTAGACCTCTTCCTTCTTCATATCTCACCAGCCTTCCCAAGGCCCCAGTTTGGACCCCTAGTTTGGACCTCAGAATAACCCATCTTTTAAACAAAAAGGAGGAGGTGTTGGAGTATGTTAGTTTGCTTTGATAAACAGCTTTTTAGGACACAAGATGGCCCCCAAACCCAAGGGAACCAACCACATTTCCCTCACAGGGCTGATCACATGATTTACAGGAATTCTAGTCCCGATCGTTAAAGCAAAACCGTAAACCAAAACCTAAGCTATCTGCCCATGTATGACCTGATCATTAAGAACCCTATATAAGCTCATTGTTTCCTCAATAAAGTAGATCTGTGTCACTGAACCTGGTCTCCTGGGTCTGAATGCGGCTCTACTGATACAGCCTCCTTACTAGCCCTGGGGTCCAGGATCAGGCGGCAGTGGCAGCCCGTGAAGGCAGCCTGAACAGATGGCCTTAAAAGTCAATAAAAATGAGATGAGGAGTGGAAGAGTTGGTAGAAGGATTGAGTATGGTGAGGGATAACTATATACAAATACAAAGAATTTACCTGAAGTTATACCATAATTGAGGATACAGTGCCTCTACTAGACAACACAGGCTAACAAATAAAAAGCCCAGGACCAGGAGTGGTTACCTCCTTTGGAGTTTTGGCCAGGAGTGTTTGTTCCCTTGACACCCTGACATTACATGCTATTGCCATTGCTCTTAGTTTTCCTCCAGAACTTGATGGTAAGACCCTATTACTGAAGACACCACATATTTGTGTCATGGAACATGGAGAGAACAAGCTGGTACTAACTTGGAGCCTTCATCGCTACTGGCTACCTTTCATGGTGCTGGAAGATGCTGTGCACACTATTGGAAAATACCAGTCATGAATCCTGTGAGCTACAATAACAACTGGCCTACAAGACACTGTGAATGGGGAAGTCTGCATGAAGCCCCAGGGTAGCTGAGGAACTAACGGTGATCAGTAGATGCTGGAAGAGGTAGAGTCAGTTTTCTTTAAGGATGCAACCATGATCCATGGAATCAGTCCACATCCAACAGTATTTGGGGACAGTAATTTGACTTGATGAAATTTTAAAATAGAAAGAGGACATGACACTGTGGGAGGAGGAAGTGGGAATGGCTCTGAGAGGAGATGGGGAGAAGATTCTGAATATGATCAAAATACGCTGTATGAAGGTCTCAAAGAATTAGTAAAAATAAAATTTTTTAAATTTCTAAAGAAACAGAAAGTAAGTTTTGGGGGAAAGACATGGGAACCAGCAACCATGGGATCAAGAGGACAAAGGGAGATCAGTGGTGGAGGGAAACATACAAAAACAATACTGTGAAATTCCATAATGAAATACATTATGATGTGTGTTAATTTTAAAAAATAGTTCAGAGATTTTTAACAGGGAAAAAGTCAATTAAACTTTTAATAATCTAATTAAGTGAGGTGTATGCACAGAACATATACTATGCAATTCACTAATTACTAAATAATAAAACCATATGATCATGTCAATGAATTTGATTTTTATTTCACATATATTTATTGCGTATCCCTTATGTGATGGGTGCTATACAGTAGAAAACCAAAGAGAAATGACCCTAAATCTAATTAGAAGCATCAACAACATTTGATAAAATCTCCAGTCAATTCTTAGCCAAATATGATTAGAATAGAACTTTCTTGATAAACTTAATGTAGCCATGCAAAATGAAACAAAAGTGCCACTCGCAATACTAAAACCTGGCCTTTCTTATTGATCCCAAAGAGAACGTATCTATACTAAAGGTCCTGACCACTAAATTAACTCAAACATGAGACATACAAAATTACATTATAATTTCCACTTTAAAATGAAATAATTAACTGTACTTTTAAATTCAATAGTATCTACAAATAAGACAGTAGACCTAGACACATAGTTTAATAAATTGGACACATTAAAAAAAAGTGCAGTCAGGTGTGGTGGTACACACCTTTAATCCCAGCACTTGGGAGTCAGAGGAAGATGGATCTCTGTGAGATCAACTCCAGACTTATTTACATATCAAGTTCCAGATCAGCTGGGGCTACAGTGAAACACGAAACACACCCAACAACAGTCATGTGTAATCTTCACCAAAATTGCTTAAAGCAAAAGCCGATCAGTCTTTCAGACCTGCCAGGCCATAGCTGCAGTGTTCAGGAATTCATGGACTGGAATGGTGTTGACCAGGAAGAGACTAACATTTGTGTACAAAGTATTCTATGTATACAGCATTGCTTCGGCAGAGGGTACCTGTGACAAGAACTCAGCCTAAACACATCCTCAGCTTCTTGACCCATAATGTCCATATTCAAACTGTAGTCACTGGGTCACAAACAGGTTGAACTAATTAAAATTAAAAGGGGCTGGATAGTTGACTTGGTGTCTCAGAGCACTGGCTGCTCTTGCAGAGGACCCTGGTTTGATTCTTAGCACTCACATGGTGCCTAACAACCATCTGTAACTTCAGTTCCAAGAGATCCAACACCCTCTTCTGATCTCTGCAGGC
Source organism: Nannospalax galili (assembly GCF_000622305.1). NCBI lineage: Eukaryota > Metazoa > Chordata > Mammalia > Rodentia > Spalacidae > Nannospalax > Nannospalax galili. The sequence continues at coordinate 60,510 of NW_008355797.1, forward strand.
ACTGCAGACATGGGTGCACTTACATACATGCAGCTAGCACACTCATACACATGAAATAAAAATAAAAATTTTTCAAGTGATTTTAATATTTGGTAAAAGCTAGTAAAGGTACCTGAAAGTGTCATTAGGTTTGGGGGAGTGGACGTATGTGCATGTAGTGTGTGTGTGTGTGTGTGTGTGTGTGTGTTTTCTTTGACTACATATACTCTGCTGATGATTCATACAATATGAAATGGTAGGAGAGGATGACAATTGACAGCTTGGAAATAAGTGAAAAAAAAGATAGTTTCAGAAAAAACTACTATTTGTGTCTGCTAATTCCCTTTATAATTAGTCCCCCAATTGCCTTTCACAGTCTAGGCATCGTTCCTACAATTCTGCCATTTTCTCCTGGGTATGTGCCTCAGATTCTGTCCAGCATTTGCTAGGCCATTGAGAGCCTCATATTCTGACATCTCTGCAATGAGGGCTGAGGGGCAGAGCTATTTGTCTGGCATGTGAACAATCTGGGGATTCAGTTCTTGTCACCAGGTCCCTCACAGAAAGAAATGCTTGGCCATTAGGGAAGTCATCTGAAGGAGGTATGTTTCTGTAGTCTCTATTGGACATGACTAGATCTAACGAACTACTTCAGGTGTCCCACTTGTCCTTGGATATCTATGTTTATGAGTCTCTTGTCGTAGCAATGTATACCTTTTAGGTCCCTTTTTTTACAAAATCTGATTTTGACTTAAAATAAGTCAAAATAGCAATAAACATTAAAAATATAATTTACTAATTGAGTCCAGGGTAGCTTACAACATCACAGGTGGGTCAGTTCTTAAGCTGGTAAAGAAAACAGGTTTTGATCTAAATCCACTTGGTTCTAAGCTATGACCCCATCTCTTACCTCTCTGAGACAATTCCTATTCTTTCAGGTATTACCTATTGCACATGATAATTTAATGGAATGATATACGTAAATTACTTAGTAATTACTTAGTATGGTTCATGACAGGATGTAAGTATCTAATGATGTGCTCTTTCATGTTTGTATATCTGACCTTCGAAGAATAAAATCCAGGATGACTCATTCACATCCTTGTTCTTCAGGCTGTAGATGAGGGGATTCAGCATGGGGGTGAGCACGCTGTACTGCAAGGAGAAGATCATCTCTTGGGTGGATCCTGAATTTGGCATGAGATAACGCAGCAATCCTGAGCCATAAAAGAAGCTCACTGCAATGAGATGGGCCGAGCAGGTGGAAAAGGCCTTGCTCCTACCTGTGGTGGAGCTTATGGCCAGGATGGTGAACAAAATGCGAATGTATGAGAAAAGTATCAGGAGAAAGTTTCCAGTGAAATGGAGGAGGCTGGAGCAGAGAAGGGTCGTAAAACTTACAGATACATCTGAGCAAGACAAAGGATAGAGGGAAGGCAGCTCACAGATGAAGTGGTGGATATTTTGAGCCTCACAGAAATCTAAATTCAGTGCGACAAGGATATTGACAAGAGCATCCAGAAAAGCCAAGCCCCAGGAGCCCCACACCAACCCAGCACACAGCTGTCTGTTCATCACTTGACCATAGAGCAGAGGAGAGCTGATAGCGACATAGCGATCGTAGGCCATCACTGTGAGTAGGCAGGACTCAGTGCCTCCGGTGGCGAACACAAAGAAGACCTGAGCCAGGCAGCCCTCAACAGAGATGGTCTTCTCAGACAAGAGGTTCTCCAACAGCTTAGGCACCGTGACAGAGGAGTGACAGAGATCCAGGAAGGACAACTGTCCCAGGAAGAAGTACATGGGTGTGTGGAGATGGGAATCGATCCTGACCAGCAGCAGCATCATCAGGTTCCCCACCACCGTCAGAAGGTAAATGGCCAGGAAGAGCACGAAGAGCAGAGCTTGGATCTGGGGGTCATCAGTCAGTCCAAGGAGGATGAACTCGGGGACAACACTGTGGTTCCTCATTGCTTTCAGTATTTCTTTTGGAAAGTAAGAAGTGAAATCCTGTGAAGCCTCCTTACGCCTAACAAGCATCTACGTGTTTAACCCTCTTTTTTATCCACAGTTTTATGCCTACTTAAAAATACATGCTCAGAAATTAATTTCCCAAGTCACTAGAGTGGAACTTCACTAGCTCTAGAAATTCCTCTAAGGGTGAGAAAAAAAATTTAAGTAAAGGCCAAAGAATGAAAATCTTACAAGAACACTTTCAGGAAGGAGAACTTGAACATCGTGCCCTGTCTGGAGTCAGAGTTCCTCACAGGTAACATGCACTGTGTTAGGGCTTCACGGAGGTTCACAGTAATAAAATCATCACATTTTTTTACCCTGGTTGTAATTTCACTGTTCTCGGTGCTTCCTTTATTTAGACTCTGAGTCCAAATTTTAAGTGGGAACAGCTCTTAGAATGGTGTGCTATGTGCTTGGTTATTGTTAAATTAGGTAATGTCCACTGAGTGGTTTTTACCCATAAAAGGACCTGCCTGAGAGGAATGCTTCCAGAATGAGACACCAGAAGTAGCTAGCTCTGTGAATGGCCCAAAACATTGCTCAAAAGGCATTATCTAAACTAAAGATGAGTACATCACTGAAAGGATGGGTCAAAAGTGAGTCGGGAAAAGGCCTACAGCTTCACTGCTACCCAGAGAGTGCAGTCTGGCTAGGAGCCAGGAAGATATTTTAAAACCCATGGCTTCCCTAGGACAGTGTGTAACAGAGGCATCAGAGAACTTTGTCACCTGTAAAGATCTGTGTCCTATTCTGTACTGACTGCCACACAGCCCAGAGTTATAATAACAGAGTATGCTCATAACCAAATGTATGACTACTTTCTGCACTGTATGTGTTTGGAATTCTCTATGAATCGTGTTTCCCTATGTCTACACAGGTGTCCTAATCTCCCCCCACGATACATATATAACTTCCTCATACTAGCTTCCCCAAACTTGCAACTTTTAAATATAATGTGGACTTTCATCACCAGAAGAACCATATCAAGACATATAAAGGGGATTTTGTCTCAGTTGTTGAAATGGAAGCCAAAAATTACCCACTTTGGAAGAGAGGATTTACTAACAGGTATAGTGCTAAGACACAGAGGTCCTGAAGCGTCATGCGGTTTTCTTCTCTTAGCCTCTAACCCACATTAAATTTTTCTTAAAAGAGGAAGATCAGTCCTTTGAGGAGCAAATCAAAGATTCCTAAAAAACAGAACTGAATTTCCCAATCAGAGAAGAAGGCGCTGCTGCTTCCCCACGACTGGAAGAGAAAGAAAGTGCCAGAAAGGAAAAGACCGGAATGGTGGGAACTGGGGGGACCAGCAACAGAGAAAGCCATCAGAGGGCAGAAGAAAAGCATTACCATGTGTCCTGTTTTCCTGAGGTGTTTGGCTTGTGTCCCACGCAGGAGCAGTTCACAAGAGAATGCATACAAGTTCATTTGTGCATAAAGAGAGCTGTGAAAGCTCACTCCTCAAAAGTTCCTTCAAATAAAGACTTCGGAAAATGTTTCAAACTTTGACAGCATTTTTGCTCTTATCTCTTAATGATTCCTTTGTAGGATTAACTACAGAGAAAAAGAAAACTTCAAACTTCAAACTCCTAACTAATACCACAGCAAATTTTGTCACACTGCCTGTAGCACAATGACACAATCATCTCTCTGTGGTTGTTAATATACTGCTAAGGGCACATCCTAACAAAGGAGGCTCAGGTCTAGCCACTCAGGAGCTGCTGAGTTAAGGTGGCCGATGGAACAGGCAAGGTTACCTGGCAGCCCAGGGGACAGCTGTGTCTCCTGATTGCCAGAAAGCTCAGCCTGGAGCAGATTGTGCTCTTTCACTTAAAACAGTTACTAAATGATTCTTTGGGGAATTCCCATTGAAGTTAAGTGGCTGCCAGCTTACTTTAAATTATCTTCCTAATGTTAGTTTTCTGTATATACCAAAGATGTAATTATATCATTATGTGGTCAGTGAGAATTTGCATTTGCCAACATACTTGTTTTTTCTCAACTGTCTACATCTAGAATGGAAAAAGCTAAACTAGAGTTTAACACCAATTAGATAAAGCTGAAGAGGTTTTAATGAACCAGGAGATAGGTTTCAAGGAAATAGCTTCCATCTGTGAGCATTCATTTTTCATGCCAGCTTCTTTGAAAAACTTTGATTTGGCACACCTTTAATCCCTGCTCTTGGGCGGCAGAGGCAGGTGGATCTCTGTGAGACTGAGACCAATCTGGACTACATAGTGTGTTCCAGGCAGCTGGCTACAGAGAGACCCTGACTCAAAAACAAAGCAAAACCACTTTTATTTAGTGCAAGGCCTCTAGTGAAATATTTCAACTTTTTGTTTTGGGTCCCTATATGATTTCATCTCTATAATTATTACTATTTTAATTATATGTATATGTGATTATAATATAAT
>NW_008355797.1:71025-81550 GCF_000622305.1 Nannospalax galili
CAGGACAGGAGAGAGGGGGGAGGGCGGAGCGGGGTCCAGAGGCAGTGCTCCTGGGGCCCAAGGAAGGCACCAAGCTGGTCCGGGTGAAAAGGGTCAGGAAGCAGCACTGGCTCCCCAGGTGTCTGGGGCCCCAAGACTAGGAATGGCACAGGGCCCAAGCTTGGAGTAGAGAACAGCGGGAGAGATGGAAGGGTGAGCGCAGCTGGGGGATTCAAGGCACGGAGGTCTGCGTGGTAGACTTACCCCAAGAGAGGCCTGAGGGCAGGAGAGTGGGCTAGGAGCTAAATTTATTATAAATTTTACTGTATTTAAGATCATAAGGAGCTGGAGCGGGGGGAGTGAGCATGGATTTGATAAAAGCACCTTATATGCATGTATGAAATTCTCAATAAATTTTTTTAAAGATCATTTTTTGAAATATAATAAATTTTGGATTTTGGGGTTTCTTCATCCTGTTCCCTGATCCTTGACTATTAGCCCATCAAATTCACCCAAACAATCACTATCCTAAAATCAGAATGCAACCTCCTGTCGTAGGCAACCCCCAAAATGTCCAGACCATAATCCCTGAAACCCGTGTAATGCTGCCTTACATGAGAAAGGTGGACTTGGAGATGACATTATGATGATGGGCTGAGGACGGGAGAATGGCAAGGGGTGAGGGGCCAGATACCAAGTCCAGCAGAGCTATGGAGTTAGGAAAGCCACTGTTGGAACCTCTTGGCTCCCTCCCCTAGCCCCAGCTGGAAACTTGGCAAGGGACCTGGGCACTCTCTGTATTTGTTCCTCCAGCTTCTGTGTGTGGGGCCGTGAGGTGGCCGCTTGCTTTGTCTTGTGCCACTGCTGCTCTGAGCAGCTGAAGGAGATCAGTGACAACCATCTTCTGTGAATCCAGCCTTTGCAAGACTCTCTGAAGGTGCCAATAGGATTTTCTTACATCGTAACTTAATTTGAGTGTAAGACCAGGAAACATATTGCACTTGGAAAGATAATGAAGGGTGGGCTGTCTGTCAGCACTGACCTTGACTCAAATCTAATGCACATTTTAGACATGAGCTTACATAAGTAGATGAGCTCAATGGGGAGGTGGGCAGAATTCAAGTATTGAAAGTACACATTTTGAAGTGTGTGCTGGCAAGAACTCCATTTTCTTTGCAAATCCCTCTTCTGGCAATGGATTCGCTTCCAGCAGCAAACAAACTGGAGACTTTATCAAAGGCCCTTTGGGCCTTTTGTGGCAATCTAAAGACATTTGTGATGTGAGTTGTCATCACAGATCTTGTGCAGATTGCTTACAGTACCTAAATATAGAACTCTCTGGAAGCAGAGACAACACCAGTTTGTCCAGAATAGGGTGAAGAGTTTAATTCCCATGGGATTCGCTTGATACTAAGCAATAATAATGTCTTGACAGAAAACAATGAAGAAGTCATGCTTAGATGGTGCTAGATCCTGATTACAGGCAGTGTCCTGCTCCAGTCTGTGGATATGCCCCGTTAGCAGCTGGATGGGCCAGAAGTTCAAAATTAACATATGGGTGGGAAGACTGTAGAACAGTTTTGCTGCCACTGTGAGAAGATCTGGCAAATGCGACATGTTGTGCTTTTTCACAGGAGCAAGCCCAGAGTGTACATGGAAGAACTATACTTTCTCCATCTATTAGTCAAGCATCTGGAGCAGCAGCTGGTGATATAAAGTACTGCCCATGATGTGCTGGTGATATAATAAACATAGTGGTGGGCGTTGTAGTCATATGACATGTTCTGCCTCTGGTTTTGCGTTTTGTTGGTTATGTATGAGAGAAATCTCCAATTTGCATTCTTCAAAGTCTATCAAGTTGTATGTTTGGAGAGAGAGAGACCCTGGAGCTGAAAGAAGAAACTCTTGTGGCAGTTGGGAACTTTTTGGTGCTCCTAAAGGAATTACTTTAATAATGTTGCTACTCCTTGCGTGATTGTTGGCATTTCTGTGAGCTGTAAGACTTATAATTGATGTGACGACATGGATGGTTCAAAGCACAAGTAGACTATGGCTACAGCAGATGATGGAGCACCGTCTGTAATCCTCTCTCCAGTTGACACAGTGACTGTAGCTATTGGTGTTCCTACTATGTTAGCTTATGCCTATGGCATTTTCGAATTTCCCTGAGGTGAAGTGGCAGCTGTGGAGTTTCAGTAGACAATGGGAAAGGAAGCAGGATTAAATTCAATAATGAAAATGATATAAATGTTGGAACTAACACAGATATGGACACATCAGTAGCAGAAGCAAAACACAACCTTCGCATAATAGAGGTTGCAAAGCTGCAACCCGCACATGGAATTCTGTCCTGCCACGGTCAACTGTCAGCTGTTTGGAAGCGCCGTGTAAGGAGAGCATCTGACATAGTCAGCTTGGGAGATCAGTGATAACGCCAGCAGCAAATCAATGGCAGGATCTACATCCCACTGGGCAAAGAAGGACACAGTGTGTTGTTGCAAGTGGAGACTGAGCCAAAATATCCATATTCAGACATGGCCATGGAAGCAGCAGTGTAGTCGATGACCTGCTACCAGAAGCCACACTGGGGCTTCATCCAGCAGCTCCCCTGAAGACAAAGCCAATGCCACCAAGCAGCCCAAAGAAGCAACTGCATGGGGAAAAAACCAAAAAGTGGGAAATTGAGGAACAGGTGAACATGAAGATACGTGAGAGCAGAGAGGACATGCGTACCCAGCTGTGAGAACAACGAGCACAAGCTGAAGAGCCTGAGACCTCATCTATAGCAGATCCCCAGCCTGACCATTCTGTGGCACTGTTCTGACTTAGAAGTTGTGAAAAGTTCTTGTAGCGGTGTCCCAGTGAATATCTTGCCCGATGCTACTGTGAACATGGGATAGAAAAACAACTGTGGAGAAATGACATCTAGCATCATCTGCCTCGTGATCACAGGTTCTGTAACTGAACCATATTGCTGAAGACCGTGGTTATGATGGGATAAAACCTATAGTTGGATTCATTTTTTTAATGATTGACTGAAAGGCACCAAAACAACCACTCATGTCAGACAATGTGCATAAAAAGCTGCAATTCAGACTGGAATTTAGGCCTACAAATACTGCAAAGTGTTGTATACCAGAGTTTGAAAGATCAGCAACACCACTTAAGTAAAACAGCAAGGTAAATTTTATTATTTTGACTGGCCAGGCTGTCTATCTCGGGAGTAGAAGCAGTCCTGAACATCAATTGATGAGAGTTTTTATAGGATTACAGAAAGCATTGTATAAGCAAAATATCTGTGTACCAATCAGCTTTGTACAACATAGCAGAATTCTAATTTTAGTGATCAGCAACTAATCATTATACCTACGAGTGATATAGTAACATAACTTGGCATTCAACCTTAAAACCAGCCAACTGTCCTAGCCATAACAACTATAATAAGAAAGCCAAAGTGAACAACTTCCAGGTGGTCACACAATAACAGGATAACAAGGGTGATCTTATGTTTTGTGTCAAGGTGACCTAATAGCAAGGAAGTTACAGAAGCAAAAACAAGCAGTTAGCCAGATGTAAAGTGTCTGGAATTAGCACATTCAATGGGTTTGTGGTTAGGACATTTTCTCAAGGCCCAATGTTGCCACCCTTTCTTTTGGATGTGGGGCAAAGCTACTGTTAAAATAGCTCTGAACAAAATGGAGTAACTCGGGTTAGTTTGCTGAGCCAGTTCATTCCCCACACCTGTTGTGAGTACAGTTCATTCTTTGACTTATTGTGTTAGGCTTTCTTCTTGTACTGGTATTAAATGTTCATAGTGGGTTCTTAACATCATTAGTTTCACTGTCTGGAGTCTCTGGTCAATAAATTCTACAAAGGCATTCAGGAGACAAGGCCCAAGAGTAAAAATTAGAAGAATAAGAATCAAGGGCCCAGCAACAGTACTTAACAATGTGGTCAGCCAGGGTTATGAGGAAAATAAGGACTCATACCAGTTCTGTTGATTACTAAGTTCCCTCTCTTGAGCATTAATTCATTGCTGGACCAACCTAATACTATCTCTGATAACTCCAGTATGGTTAGCATAGAAGCAACATTTTTCACCCAAAGCCATGCATAATCCTCTTTGTTGCATAAAAACAAGATCTATCCCTTGACAGTTTTGTAACACTATTTCAGCTAATGGATCGAGGGAATAAGTTAAATTTTTAATTTGATGTTCTATGTCTTTTAAATCCAGGTTTATTAGCTGAGTGAGAGCTTTGAAATTTATTTCTCCTTTTATAAGGGCAGCGCCCCTACTCCTGTGGGCCCCACTACACCTGTTCATATTAATGCAGGTGCCAGGATGGCTGCCATGATTCCCCTAGAAAACCTAGTACCATTAGGAAGCATCAAATGCTCCCAACCTTCTGTCCCTGAATAATAATACACCTTGGGAATAAGATAGACCAAAATAGAGAATTCACCAGTAACAGTTAAATACCTTTGACTTATACAGGGAGTTAACCCGGTGGTGCAAGTAAACCAAGTTCCTTCTGGTGGAACTAAATAATACAGTCCTTCTGGAGGTGAACTGAGGGCATAAGATTGATGACACATCTCATTACAGGGCGACAAAGATAAGTCATAGGTATGACCATAAAAACAGATTCCTTTACCTGATAAACTACCAAGAGTAAGCATAGGTTTAGAACCCCAAGGACAAAGGTTTTTTTCTAAGTACTTCATTATAAGTCATATTTTGAATAGAGTAGGAATCTACTCCTATGGACCTAATAGCTCCTATCCCTATATAGTAGGAGGTCTGGGGACCAAGCAGAGCCAGCTGTCTCTAGTGAGACTTGGTTCAGTAGCATTGAAAAACTCGTAAGTATAGAGCAAAGACTTATATAATTCAGGGGGCTCCCATCGAGAAACACTATGGGAACTAACATACTTAGTAGGGGGTGGCTTTGGTATAGTAGAAAGTTGTGGGTCTCTCCCTCCCCTCATGGGCTGTTGGCCACCGACCCATGAGAACAAAGGGAGCAGAAGCGATGAACGGGGTCAGGATGGCCAGTGAGAATGGATGGAAAAAACCTTCCGGGGAATCAGATTCAGTGATACAGCTCCACTTATTCATGGGAGTCAGGGGAAAATATAGTGTGGAGGCAGCAGCCAAAGCTTCAGCTGATAGGTGTTCATAGTATTCTTTATTTACATGTGGCAGGGGGATCCTATCATCTGGCTATAGGGCAATGCCTAATTATCATATACAAAAAACCTGGGGGCAGTTTTATTGCAGGTAACTATGCCAAAGGTCATGTTCCAAATAAGGCCAGGCATCTGTGCTTGGAGGCACTTTCCAGACAAGTCAGGCAGAGAGCAGGAAGACCCTGCTAAGAAAGGAGTTGACCTTAGCAGGGTTCCCCAACAGGAAGTGGCTTTGGTAAGGGAGGATTGAGATCTTTGTTAGGTCCTATAGGTACTGGAAGGCTAAGAGGAATCTCAAACTTTTGAATAGTAAATTCTGATCCAGGATCCTTTCCTGAAGCATACATTCATATTCGCCGTGTTTTCCCTGCAAGCCAACTTTTATCATGTCCATTTAATGCCTTTAAGACTGAGGGGTTAAATTTTCCCATTGTTATACCAGGAGTACGGTGCTGGAAAGAAAGAAATCCATTTATCCTTAGATCCAATCCATGATGCAAATGTTTCACAACTCCAAGTCCCACAATGCCACTCATTTTCACAATTGCATTCTGGACTCCCATCTGCTGGACATCCATAGACCTGTAAGGCTTGTAAATATCTTTCAGACTAGGAGTTCCACACTCCCAGAGTCCAGGAGATGGAACACGGATAGTTACTTTTATTTGTAAAGAAAACAAATCACACAGGTCAAACAAAAAGCTAGGGGAGTGGCTAGTGGTAGTGTTAGTTGCTAAGATCTTACCATCTGAAATTCTTTTTATTACCCAATTATTGGGAGATGACTCATGAGGGTTGTGGTCATTGTACCCTGTAACAATTTTTATTACCCAAAAGAAAATCATGAGAATTAAGATTCTTTTATCAGTTTCACTTTGAGAGGATTGCCTGTTTTCTTTATTTTCCATGTCCAAGGAATGTGGTCTGGATAACTTGGGAATGGTGAATCCAGTGGGCATGTCTGGCAACCTTAACAGCAGTTGGAGTCAGTAAAATGATTGGGTACGGTCCAGCCCACTTGGGTTCAAGGTTAGGCGTTTGATGTCTGCGGACCCAAATCCAGTCACCAGGTTCCATATCTGTCTGTTCAGTGGTCAATGGGTAGTGATTGGATCCATGAATCTCCCGTTCTAGTCCTTGTACTTAGTCTAAGGCACTTTGTAGAGCCTGTAATGACTGTAGAAGGCTGTGATTAGTTATTTCTGCTAGATGTTCCTCCCGTAGGTGAGGAATATGGGATGGAGATCTCCCAAACAGAATTTCAAAGGGAGTAATTCCTTTTATATAGGGGGTGCATCTGGCCTTATGTAGGGCGAAAGGGAGAGTACTTATCCAGTTACCATCAGTCTCTGTTATTAACTTGGTTAAAGTCTCTTTGAGAGTTCTCTTTATCCCTTCTACCTGACCTGAACTCTGGGGACGATATACACAATGTAGTTTCCAGTCTATCTGGAGACCAGAGGCTAAAGATTTAGAAATATGAGCCATGAAAGCCGGGCCATTGTTGGACCCCAGACTAATAAGGATGCCAAATCAAGGTATAATCTCATTTAGTAGCTTTTTAGCTACTACCTGGGAGGCCTCAGACCTGGTTGGGAATGCTTCAACCCATCCTGTAAAGGTGTCTACCAGGACAAGCAGATACTTGTAACCATAAATCCCTTCAATCATTTCAGTAAAGTCCAATTCCCAAATTTCTCCAGGTGCTTGACCTTGGAGTCTGTGTCCTGGAAGAGAAACCTTAAAAACGGGATTAGTTTGGGCACAAGCTTGACATCTTAGGGCTATATCCTGACACATTTGTCCTAAGTTGGGAATATATAAATCTCTTTTCGCTAGCTCTGTCATTTTGGTAGCTCCCACATGAGTGATAGAATGCAGTTGTTTCAGCCAGTCTCTTCCTAAATCTCTTGGAAGAATAGGCCTTCTATCTTTCATTAGATACCATACTTTATTATCATTTTTTCCCTGTAAATCCTTGATAATGACGAGGTCAAAAGTTGAATAGGAGGGAGATTTAGGCAACACCCTAGTTGGAAATACAGTCAAAACCTTTAAGGCTTGCATAGGCTATAAGACTACTTCTTCTGCTGTTTGATCAGCAAAGTCATTACCATTTGCTACTTTTGAGTCTGACTTTTGGTGTCCTTTACAATGTATAATGGCCACTTGCTTTGGGGGCCATAGTGCTTCTAAAAGAGCAAGGATCTCTTATTTTTTATTTCTTTTTCATTAGACATTAACAGTCCCCTCTCTTTATATAGAGCCCCACGTACATGCACTGTGGCAAAGGCATAGTGGCTGTGAGTGTAGATAGTCACAGCTTTTCCTTTTGCCCATCTAAGTGCTTGAGTTAGGGCAATGAGCTCAGCCTTTTGTGCTGATGTGCCATGTCTCAAGGCTTGAGCCCATAGAAGGTCAGTCAGAGTAACTACTGCTGCCCCAGCATATCGAATACCTTCCTTAACATAGCTACTACCATCAGTAAACAATTCAGCGTCCACCTGAGACAAAATTTGATCCTTTAAATCTTCCTGTACCCTGGTTAGAGTACTCACGATCTCTAGACAGTCGTGAACAGGAGGTCTGGCAGCCTCATCCGGTAAGAAGGTAGCTGGATTCAGAGTTTCAGACTTAAGGAAGGTTATCTTATCTGTGGGGGGTCCAGCAGCAATACTTGATATCGCATGATATGCACATTGGAAATACATTTGTAAGGTGGAGCATGCAGCACGGTCTCTACTGCATGGGGGCCAATAATTTGCAAGTCTTGGCCCAGAGTAAGTTTAGAGGCTTCCTTGACTAGGAGGGGGATCGCCGCTATCACCCTTAAACAGTTGGGCCACACAGAAGCTTAGACAGATAAGGCACTGGTCTCCTCCATGGTCCCAAAGTCCGAGTCAAAACTCCTTTGGCTATTCCTTTATTTTCATGCACAAAGAGCAGGAAGGGTTTAGTAACATCAGGCAAGGCCAAGGCAGGGGCCTGAATCAGGGCTTTTTTAAGTTGTTGAAAGCCTTGATCTTCTGATGAACCCCAGATAAACTCTGTCCCTTCCTTCACCATGGAGGCATACAGGGGCTTCGCTATTTCTGCAAAGCCCAGAATCCAAAGTCTGCAATATCCTGCACCCCCCAGGAATTCCCAGACTTGTCTTCTATTTCTGGGTGCAGGTATGTCAAGAATAGCCTGAATTCAGTCTGGACCTAATGACCTCTTCACGAATCCAATACCCCAAATAGGTGACAGAGGGAGGAATACCTGTGCCTTCTTTGAGGAGACCTTGTATCCCAGTATGTCCAGTTCCTTTAACAAAGCCTCCGAGGCCAGCTCACAGTCCTCAGGATTATCTGCTGCTAAGAGTAGATCATCAGCGTACTGTAAAAGAGTTACCTCTGGGTGAGCTTCCTTATAGTTGGTGAGGTCTCATCTCAATGCCTCATCAAACAACATAGGGGAGTTTCTGAATCCTTGAGGAAGTCATGTCCAAATAAGCTGTCCATTGAAAGATTCATCGGAACTGGTCCATTCAAAGGCAAAATAGGCTGACTCATTACTGCAGTTGGTAAGGAGAAGAAGGCATCCTTCAATTCAAACACTGAATAAATTTATCTCTCAGGCCCCAATTCACTGAGGAGAGTATAAGGGTTAGATACAGTAGGATGAATAACCCCAACCCACTTGTTGACCTCCCTCAGGTCCTGCACAGGCCTGAATTCATTAGTCCCAGGCTTTGGTACCAGCAGGAGCAGTGTGTTCCATGGAGAGTGGCAGGGAATGAGAATTCCCACTTCCTGGAGTCTGTTGATATGTTTGACAATTCCCAACCTGGCTTGAAGGCTGATGGGATACTGTTGTATCCTGATTAGGGCAGCTGTGCTAAGCAATTGAATTACCAAAGGTGGTTGATGCTTCGCCAGTCCCCAGCATTTGGTGTCTGCCCATACATGGAGTATCTGAGTTTTCCAAGTTTCTAACAAGGCAGATGAATCCCCTTGTTGCTCCTTCTCATGGGGCTTTTGTTGCAAAAGATACACATCAGATAAAGGGCAGGTAACAAGGACAGTGGGAGTTTGGAGGGTTAATCCCACTGAGTCTCCAGTAAAGGTTATATTAGCCTTAAGCTTGTGTAAAAGGTCTCTCCCCAACAAGGGGTACGGGCAATCTGGTATCAAAAGGAAGGAATGAGTCACAGTTCCTTTGGCCAGGTTGGTTATTCAAGCTCTGGTTTGAGGACAAGACTGGTACTTCCCAGTAGCTCCTTGAATCATCAGTTTCTTGTCCTCAGGATTGCCTAAAGGCTCCTTTAGCACTGAAATGGCTGCCTCAGTGTCTACCATAAATCGGGTAGGCTTCCCTGCTACCTGTAGAGTGACCCTTGGTTCCTGGGGATTGAGGGAAGAACCAAGGTCACATCATGCCTCCTTAATCACCAGAGCAGCCTCTTTCCCTTTATGGTTTGGGCATTCGCCCTTCCAGTGGCCTTCTGCTTTGCAGTATGCACATCCTTTTGTGGCTTAGAAGGGTCCCTCCTGTTCCTCTGAGGATGCCTAATGTCCTTGCTAATGAAGCTACTAACACCTTCCCTCCCTATCTCTTTTTCTTGCTCTTGAACATAGGAGTCTTGGTTAATATACACTCTCTGGGCTATTTCCATTAACTCAAATATTAATTTCCCTTTGAAACCTTCAAGTTTCTGCAGCTTTTTCCTAATGTCTGGGGCCAATAGAGAAATGAAGGCAGTATTTAAGGTTCTTTGATTTTCAGGAGCCTCAGGAACAGGAGTATAGAGGCAGTAGGCTTGATAAAGCCTCTTGAGGAAAGCAGCTGGAGACTCACCTGACTCCTGTATCATTTGATGGACCTTGAATAGGTTTGTGGGCTTCTGAGCTGCTGCTCTCAGTTCCTGTAACAGAGTCTGATGGTACCTGGCAAGGTCACCCCACCCCTGAGGGGTGTTGGAGTTCCAGTGTGGTCGAGCTGATGGAAAGATCACTTCGACAACTGCCTGGTCTTACAATGTTTTCACTGACTGGAGCAGATGTGAGGAATCCAAAAGATAGCTCAATTCAAGGAACTCATGGCCATTGCTTTCTGACAGTATTCAGACTTCTATGCTCCTTAAAGAGAGAGAAGCCCCTATCTTCTTACAGAGTCTTAGGGGGCACAAAGGATTCCCTGGGCTTTTATCCCAAGGCAATGCAGAGGCAGACAAGGTGGCTTCCACCCAGGTCCTGTCAGCAGGCCTGAATGAAGGCCAGGGGTTACATAACCTCACTCATGTAAATTGGCAGGGACTCCATAAGAGGTTTCCTCAAGTTCCCATCAAGGACCTAAAGAAGATTGTACATAC
>NW_008355797.1:81727-95232 GCF_000622305.1 Nannospalax galili
ACACACTATGCTCCTTTTGGAAAGCTTAAGTATATTTTTGTGTCCATCGGCACATTCTCACATGCCTGTTGGGCTACCGCTCATACAGGAGAGAAGTCTAAACATGTTCATTCTCATTTTCTCCAGTGCTTTGCTACATTGGGACTGCCCCAAGGAATTAAAACTGATATTGGACCATGTTTTGAGAGTAAAAATTTACAAGATTTCTTTTCACTTTGGGGAATTCAACACAATACAGGAACTCCCTACAATCCCCAAGGTCAAGCCATTGTAGAACACAACCATCAAAACCTAAAAATTCAATTACAAAAACAAAAAGGGGGGGATAAGGCCCCACCAACAGTTGGGTATGGCCTTATTCACTATTAATGTTCTTAATTTGCACAAAAATCAGTTGGAATCCCGGTTTCAGAAGCATTGGGGATGACAGGAGCAGAGACCTGAGGTTCGGGTAAGGTGGAAGGACCCCATTATGGGGCAATGGAGAGGCCCAGATCCATTGTTAACCATGGGTCAAGGCTTTGGCTGTGTCTACCCTACAGGAGATTCAAACCCCTTATGCGTGCCTGCAAAAAACCTTAAGTGGGTAGGCCAGGATCCGACTAGCATGATGGTCCATGGACAATAGTTAATGAGACAAAATTCCTCTCTTTATTTGTATCAATCTGAGGTGAAGGACGCAGTTGCTTGGCTTCATTGCCAGTCAGCCTCTTTGACAACTGGCTGATTGGCTAAAAGGTACATAGTCTCAGAAGTATTCCAACTTGTCCTACACCATGACTCGCTTTGTTTCTCTTGATAATGCTTATCTTTAAGTGTCTTTACCAGATAATTTGGTGACAGAGGACCCTTGGAACTGCCATGGCCCACCTCCTCATGATTACAGACTCCCCCAGGACCCCCCTCTGGTTGCCCATGCTTGTCTAACCAAGTTAGGCAGACACTAAGACTGTCACGGGCTGGCATTACCCACACAGCTGCCCTTAATCATGACGCATTTTTAGCCAAAGATGGGTAAGATGGCCCATGACAAGTGCTCCTAAGACAGGACATGCACATGGCCAGGTGCATGATCCAATGACGGGCAAGGCTTGATCAGAGGTGACACAACCTAAGACAGGCAAAAATGCATAAGATTAGAGGAAGGAGATAGCCATCTCTCCTCAGGGGCCATCTATGAGATGGGTAACCCATGAAATAAAGTCAGTCCGGTCTTAAAATAAAAATAAAAAGGGGGATATGTGGGGGACCTAAAGGCCCCACCTTGCATAGGCCTGAAAGGAAGTTACTGGGGGCGCGGCCTGACTTGTTTTGAAAGTCTAAAGAATACTTCTGCACTGCTGAGGAGTGCATGATCAGTGTGTGACCATCCTTAAGATACACCCTCGGGGAGGAGGGGATTTCCAGGTGTGGTTATAAGCTCTGTAACACCTGCAATAAAGGAGTCCTTGCTTGACTAGACTCCCCATTGCGTTTGAGTGTCACTGGGTAATGGGGGCGGCGTGGGCTGGCAAACAGCATGCTTACTCATCCCCAATCATCACCTCCCCAGGGGTCACTGGTTCGAACCCCCGGCAACACTCCAAGATGGTCTAGACATTGCCCCAGATTGCTTCATCCAGTAGACCTCTTCCTTCCTCATATTGCATAAGGCTAGCCACAGCCCCAATTTGGACCCCAGTTTGGACCTCAGAATAGCCCATCTTTTAAACAAGAAGGGGGAGATGTTGGAGTATGCTAGTCTGCTTTGATAAACAGCTTTTTAGGACACAAGATGGCCCCCAAACCCAAGGGAACCAACCACCCCTCCCTCACAGGGCTGATCACATGATTTACAGGAACTCTAGTCCCAATCAGTAAAACGAAACTGGAAACCAAAACCTAAGCTATCTGCCCATGTATGACCTGATCATTAAGAACCCTATATAAGCTCGCTGTTTCCTCAATAAAGTACACCTGCATCACTGAACCTGGTCTCCTGTGTCTGAATGTGGCTCCACTGATACAGCCTCCTCACCAGCCCTGGGGTCCGGGATCAGGCGGCAGCAGTGGACCATGAGGGCTGCCTGAATGGACGGCTGCAAAAGTCAATAAAAATGAGATGAGGAACAGAAGAGTTGGTAGAAGGATTGAGTATGGTGAGGGATAACTATATACAAATACAAAGAATTTACCTGAAGTTATACCATAATTGGGGATACAGTACCTCTACTAGACAAAACAGGCTAACAAATAAAAAGACCAGGACCAGGAGTGGGTTACTTCTTTTGGAGTTTTGGGCCAGGAGTGTTTGTTCCCTTGACACCCTGACATTACATGCTATTGCCATTGCTCTTAATTTTCCTCCAGAACTTGATGGCAAGACTCTATTACTGAAGACACCACATATTTGTGTCATGGAACATGGAGAGAGCAAGCTGGTACTAACTTGTAGCCTTCATCACTACTTGCTACCTTTCATAGTGCTGGAAGGTCTTGTGCACACTATTGCAAAATACCAGTCATGAATCCTGTGAGCTATAATAACAACTGGCCTACAAGACACTGTGAAGGGGGAAGTCTGCATGAAGCCCCAGGGGAGCTGAGGAACTAATGGTGATCAGTAGATGCTGGAAGAGGTAGAGTCAGTTTTCTTTAAGGATGCAAACATGATCCATGGAATCAGTCCACATCCAACAGCATTTGGGGACAGTAATTTGACTTGATGAAATTTTAAAATAGAAAGAGGACATGATGCTGTGGAAGGAGAAAGTTCTGGCTCTGAGAGGAGATGGGGAGAAGATTCTGAATATGATCAAAATACACTGTATGAAGGTCTCAAAGAATTAGTAAAAATAAAACTTTTTAAATTTCTAAAGAAAACAGGAAGTAAGTTTTGGGGGAAAGACATGGGAACCAGCAACCATGGGATCAAGAGGACAAAGGGAGATCAGTGGTGGAGGGAAACATACAAAAACAATACTGTGAAATTCCATAATGAAATACATTATGATGTGTGTTAATTTTAAAAAATAGTTCAGAGATTTTTAACAGGGAAAAAGTCAATTAAGCTTTTAATAATCTACTTAGGTGAGGTGTATGCACAGAACATATACTATGCAATTCACTAATTATTAAATAATAAAATCATATGATCATGTCAATGAATTTGATTTTTATTTCACATATATTTATTGCGTATCCCTTATGTGATGGGTGCTATACAGTAGAAAACCAAAGAGAAATGACCCTAAATCTAATTAGAAGCATCAACAACATTTGATAAAATCTCCAGTCAATTCTTAGCCAAATATGATTATAGAACAGAACTTTCTTCATAAACTTAATGTAGCCATCCAAAATGAAACAAAAGCGTCACTCACAATACTAAAACCTGGTCTTTCTTAATAACCCCAATGAGAAAGTATCTATACTTAAGGTCCTAACCACTAAATTAACTCAAACATGAGACATACAAAATTACATTTAAAATTTCCACTTTAATATGAAATAATTAACTGTACTTTTAAATTCAATAGTATCTACAAATAAGACAGTAGACCTACACACATAGTTCAATAAATTGGACACATTAAAAAAAAGTGCAGTCAGATGTGGTGGTACACACCTTTAATCCCAGCACTTGGGACTCAGAGGCAGATGGATCTCTGTGAGATCAACTCCAGACTTATTTACATATCAAGTTCCAGATCAGCTGGGGCTACAGTGAAACACGAAACACACCCAACAACAGTCATGTGTAATCTTCACCAAAATTGCTTAAAGCAAAAGCCGATCAGTCTTTCAGACCTGCCAGGCCATAGCTGCAGTGTTCAGGAATTCATGGACTGGAATGGTGTTGACCAGGAAGAGACTAACATTTGTGTACAAAGTATTCTATGTATACAGCATTGCTTCGGCAGAGGGTACCTGTGACAAGAACTCAGCCTAAACACATCCTCAGCTTCTTGACCCATAATGTCCATATTCAAACTGTAGTCACTGGGTCACAAACAGGTTGAACTAATTAAAATTAAAAGGGGCTGGATAGTTGACTTGGTGTCTCAGAGCACTGGCTGCTCTTGCAGAGGACCCTGGTTTGATTCTTAGCACTCACATGGTGCCTAACAACCATCTGTAACTTCAGTTCCAAGAGATCCAACACCCTCTTCTGATCTCTGCAGGCACTGCAGACATGGGTGCACTTACATACATGCAGCTAGCACACTCATACACATGAAATAAAAATAAAAATTTTTCAAGTGATTTTAATATTTGGTAAAAGCTAGTAAAGGTACCTGAAAGTGTCATTAGGTTTGGGGGAGTGGACGTATGTGCATGTAGTGTGTGTGTGTGTGTGTGTGTGTGTGTGTTTTCTTTGACTACCTATACTCTGCTGCTGAGTTATACAATATGAAATTGTGGGAGAGGATGACAATTGACAGCTTGGAAATAAATGAAAAATAAAAGGGAATTTCAGAAAAAACTACTATTTGTGTCTGCTAATTCCCTTTATAATTAGTCCCCCAATTGCCTTTCACAGTCTAGGCATCGTTCCTACAATTCTGCCATTTTCTCCTGGGTATGTGCCTCAGATTCTGTCCAGCATTTGCTAGGCCATTGAGAGCCTCATATTCTGACATCTCTGCAATGAGGGCTGAGGGGCAGAGCTATTTGTCTGGCATGTGAACAATCTGGGGATTCAGTTCTTGTCACCAGGTCCCTCACAGAAAGAAATGCTTGGCCATTAGGGAAGTCATCTGAAGGAGGTATGTTTCTGTAGTCTCTATTGGACATGACTAGATCTAACGAACTACTTCAGGTGTCCCACTTGTCCTTGGATATCTATGTTTATGAGTCTCTTGTCGTAGCAATGTATACCTTTTAGGTCCCTTTTTTTACAAAATCTGATTTTGACTTAAAATAAGTCAAAATAGCAATAAACATTAAAAATATAATTTACTAATTGAGTCCAGGGTAGCTTACAACATCACAGGTGGGTCAGTTCTTAAGCTGGTAAAGAAAACAGGTTTTGATCTAAATCCACTTGGTTCTAAGCTATGACCCCATCTCTTACCTCTCTGAGACAATTCCTATTCTTTCAGGTATTACCTATTGCACATGATAATTTAATGGAATGATATACGTAAATTACTTAGTAATTACTTAGTATGGTTCATGACAGGATGTAAGTATCTAATGATGTGCTCTTTCATGTTTGTATATCTGACCTTCGAAGAATAAAATCCAGGATAACTCAAGTGATCTTAGCAGAGGGGGCACTTCATAAGCTGCCAGAGGGCCTCAAATGCACGGCTCACCACTTTCCTAGAATCTCTCCTCAACTTTAAATTTCTTCAGAGAGTGCATTAACTGGCACTGGCCATGTGATCATTCCCGCCAGCTGCCACTCCAGGAGGGTCGGAATAAGAACCAGGCTTGACAGGAGGACTTTAGGACACAATACTAAACAATCTCTCTAGAATCACACTGACTGAGTGGCATATAGATTCTGGAAGAAAGGTAGATTGACTGAGCAAGTATCAGAAATGTCTACAGACTGCATATTGATTAAACAGTATTTTATAAGAAAAATTGTTAGACATGAAGTTTGTCTTATTCTTTGAGAATGTCAAAACTGCTATCATCCCAAGAAAGCAGCTCTGCATCTTTCAAAGTACTTTTTAAAAAGGGAGAAGGGATTATATGGATCCAGATATTAGAAGATTCTCGACATCCTGGCACGGTTCGCAGTTCTGCCCGTTTCCCCCATCATTCTGATTTTCAGTCTATTATTTGAAAAACTAGAAACATTTTCTGACCATTCTTCTCAGTGCTGCCTTCACATCCTTGTTCTTCAGGCTGTAGATGAGGGGATTCAGCATGGGGGTGAGCACGCTGTACTGCAAGGAGAAGATCATCTCTTGGGTGGATCCTGAATTTGGCATGAGATAACGCAGCAATCCTGAGCCATAAAAGAAGCTCACTGCAATGAGATGGGCCGAGCAGGTGGAAAAGGCCTTGCTCCTACCTGTGGTGGAGCTTATGGCCAGGATGGTGAACAAAATGCGAATGTATGAGAAAAGTATCAGGAGAAAGTTTCCAGTGAAATGGAGGAGGCTGGAGCAGAGAAGGGTCGTAAAACTTACAGATACATCTGAGCAAGACAAAGGATAGAGGGAAGGCAGCTCACAGATGAAGTGGTGGATATTTTGAGCCTCACAGAAATCTAAATTCAGTGCGACAAGGATATTGACAAGAGCATCCAGAAAAGCCAAGCCCCAGGAGCCCCACACCAACCCAGCACACAGCTGTCTGTTCATCACTTGACCATAGAGCAGAGGAGAGCTGATAGCGACATAGCGATCGTAGGCCATCACTGTGAGTAGGCAGGACTCAGTGCCTCCGGTGGCGAACACAAAGAAGACCTGAGCCAGGCAGCCCTCAACAGAGATGGTCTTCTCAGACAAGAGGTTCTCCAACAGCTTAGGCACCGTGACAGAGGAGTGACAGAGATCCAGGAAGGACAACTGTCCCAGGAAGAAGTACATGGGTGTGTGGAGATGGGAATCGATCCTGACCAGCAGCAGCATCATCAGGTTCCCCACCACCGTCAGAAGGTAAATGGCCAGGAAGAGCACGAAGAGCAGAGCTTGGATCTGGGGGTCATCAGTCAGTCCAAGGAGGATGAACTCGGGGACAACACTGTGGTTCCTCATTGCTTTCAGTATTTCTTTTGGAAAGTAAGAAGTGAAATCCTGTGAAGCCTCCTTATGCCTAACAAGCATCTACGTGTTTAACCCTCTTTTTTATCCACAGTTTTATGCCTACTTAAAAATACATGCTCAGAAATTAATTTCCCAAGTCACTAGAGTGGAACTTCACTAGCTCTAGAAATTCCTCTAAGGGTGAGAAAAAAAATTTAAGTAAAGGCCAAAGAATGAAAATCTTACAAGAACACTTTCAGGAAGGAGAACTTGAACATCGTGCCCTGTCTGGAGTCAGAGTTCCTCACAGGTAACATGCACTGTGTTAGGGCTTCACGAAGGTTCACAGAAATAAAATCATCACATTTTTTTACCCTGGTTGTAATTTCACTGTTCTCGGTGCTTCCTTTATTTAGACTCTGAGTCCAAATTTTAAGTGGGAACAGCTCTTAGAATGGTGTGCTATGTGCTTGGTTATTGTTAAATTAGGTAATGTCCACTGAGTGGTTTTTACCCATAAAAGGACCTGCCTGAGAGGAATGCTTCCAGAATGAGACACCAGAAGTAGCTAGCTCTGTGAATGGCCCAAAACATTGCTCAAAAGGCATTATCTAAACTAAAGATGAGTACATCACTGAAAGGATGGGTCAAAAGTGAGTCGGGAAAAGGCCTACAGCTTCACTGCTACCCAGAGAGTGCAGTCTGGCTAGGAGCCAGGAAGATATTTTATAACCCATGGCTTCCCTAGGACAGTGTGTAACAGAGGCATCAGAGAACTTTGTCACCTGTAAAGATCTGTGTCCTATTCTGTACTGACTGCCACACAGCCCAGAGTTATAATAACAGAGTATGCTCATAACCAAATGTATGACTACTTTCTGCACTGTATGTGTTTGGAATTCTCTATGAATCGTGTTTCCCTATGTCTACACAGGTGTCCTAATCTCCCCCCACGATACATATATAACTTCCTCATACTAGCTTCCCCAAACTTGCAGCTTTTAAATATAATGTGGACTTTCATCACCAGAAGAACCATATCAAGACATATAAAGGGGATTTTGTCTCAGTTGTTGAAATGGAGAGCCAAAAATTACCCACTTTGGAAGAGAGGATTTACTAACAGGTATAGTGCTAAGACACAGAGGTCCTGAAGCGTCATGCGGTTTTCTTCTCTTAGCCTCTAACCCACATTAAATTTTTCTTAAAAGAGGAAGATCAGTCCTTTGAGGAGCAAATCAAAGATTCCTAAAAAACAGAACTGAATTTCCCAATCAGAGAAGAAGGCGCTGCTGCTTCCCCACGACTGGAAGAGAAAGAAAGTGCCAGAAAGGAAAAGACCGGAATGGTGGGAACTGGGGGGACCAGCAACAGAGAAAGCCATCAGAGGGCAGAAGAAAAGCATTACCATGTGTCCTGTTTTCCTGAGGTGTTTGGCTTGTGTCCCACGCAGGAGCAGTTCACAAGAGAATGCATACAAGTTCATTTGTGCATAAAGAGAGCTGTGAAAGCTCACTCCTCAAAAGTTCCTTCAAATAAAGACTTCGGAAAGTGTTTCAAACTTTGACAGCATTTTTGCTCTTATCTCTTAATGATTCCTTTGTAGGATTAACTACAGAGAAAAAGAAAACTTCAAACTTCAAACTCCTAACTAATACCACAGCAAATTTTGTCACACTGCCTGTAGCACAATGACACAATCATCTCTCTGTGGTTGTTAATATACTGCTAAGGGCACATCCTAACAAAGGAGGCTCAGGTCTAGCCACTCAGGAGCTGCTGAGTTAAGGTGGCCGATGGAACAGGCAAGGTTACCTGGCAGCCCAGGGGACAGCTGTGTCTCCTGATTGCCAGAAAGCTCAGCCTGGAGCAAATTGTGCTCTTTGGCTAAAAATGGTTATTACTATTTTAATTATACATATTTGTGGATTATAATCTAATCATCTGATACATGTAATTACATGTGTGCACAAAGCATAATGATTAATGTCCACAGGATCCTAATGGGTAATTTAAAATATTTTAAAGTCATCCCCTATTGCTTCCTAGTCAGACATTTCTCTTCAGCAGCCAGTCGGTAGGTTACAAAATTAATTTAGTTATTAATAAAATCTTTCCCTGGAATTATTTTGACTCATATTTGCTCACTGCTTTTTGAATACTTCCTGACTTTTGACTTCAATAATTGTCTTATGATGTGACAAAGTATCAATTTTTAAATTTATTATAAATTTTACTGTATTTAATATCATAATGAGCTGGAATGGGGGGAGTGGGCATGGATTTGATAAAAACACCTTATATGCATGTATGAAATTCTCAATAAATTTTTTTAAAGATCATTTTTTGAAATATAAGAAATTTTGGATTTGGGGTTTTCTTCATCCCATTCCCTGATCCCTGACTCTTAACCCATCGCATTCACCCCAATAACCAGTGTCCTAAAGTCAGAATGCAACCTCCTGTGGTCGGCAACCCCCAAAATGTCCAGACCATAAACCCTGAAACCCGTGTAATGCTGCCTTACATGAGAAAGGTGGACTTGGAGATGACATTACGACGACGGGCTGAGGACGGGAGAATGGCAAGGGGTGAGGGGCCAGACAGCAAAGTCCAGCAAGAGCTGTGGAGTTAGGAAAGCCACTGTTGGAACCTCTTGGCTCCCTCCCCTAGCCCCGGCCAGAGACTTGGCAAGGGACCTGGGCACTCTCTGTATTTGTTCCTCCAGCTTCTGTGTGTAGGGCCGTGAGGTGGCCGCTTGCTTTGTCTTGTGCCACTGCTGCTCTGAGCAGCTGAAGGAGATCAGTGACAACCATCTTCTGTGAATCCAGCCTTTTCAAGACTCTCTGAAGGTGCCAATAGGATTTTCTTACATCGTGACTTAATTTGAATGTAAGACCAGGAAACATATTGCATTTGTAAAGATAATGAAGGGTGGGCTGTGTGTCAGCACTGACCTTGACTCAAATCTAATGCACATTTTAGACATGAGCTTACATAAGTAGATGAGCTCAATGGGGAGGTGGGAAGAATTCAAGTATTGAAAGTACACATTTTGAAGTGTGTGCTGGCAAGAACTCCATTTTCTTTGCAAATCCCTCTTCTGGCAATGGATTCGCTTCCAGCAGCAAACAAACTGGAGACTTTATCAAAGGCCCTTTGGGCCTTTTGTGGCAATCTAAAGACATTTGTGATGTGAGTTGTCATCACAGATCTTGTGCAGATTGCTTACAGTACCTAAATATAGAACTCTCTGGAAGCAGAGACAACACCAGTTTGTCCAGAATAGGGTGAAGAGTTTAATTCCCATGGGATTCGCTTGATACTAAGCAATAATAATGTCTTGACAGAAAACAATGAAGAAGTCATGCTTAGATGGTGCTAGATCCTGATTACAGGCAGTGTCCTGCTCCAGTCTGTGGATATGCCCCGTTAGCAGCTGGATGGGCCAGAAGTTCAAAATTAACATATGGGTGGGAAGACTGTAGAACAGTTTTGCTGCCACTGTGAGAAGATCTGGCAAATGCGACATGTTGTGCTTTTTCACAGGAGCAAGCCCAGAGTGTACATGGAAGAACTATACTTTCTCCATCTATTAGTCAAGCATCTGGAGCAGCAGCTGGTGATATAAAGTACTGCCCATGATGTGCTGGTGATATAATAAACATAGTGGTGGGCGTTGTAGTCATATGACATGTTCTGCCTCTGGTTTTGCGTTTTGTTGGTTATGTATGAGAGAAATCTCCAATTTGCATTCTTCAAAGTCTATCAAGTTGTATGTTTGGAGAGAGAGAGACCCTGGAGCTGAAAGAAGAAACTCTTGTGGCAGTTGGGAACTTTTTGGTGCTCCTAAAGGAATTACTTTAATAATGTTGCTACTCCTTGCGTGATTGTTGGCATTTCTGTGAGCTGTAAGACTTATAATTGATGTGACGACATGGATGGTTCAAAGCACAAGTAGACTATGGCTACAGCAGATGATGGAGCACCGTCTGTAATCCTCTCTCCAGTTGACACAGTGACTGTAGCTATTGGTGTTCCTACTATGTTAGCTTATGCCTATGGCATTTTCGAATTTCCCTGAGGTGAAGTGGCAGCTGTGGAGTTTCAGTAGACAATGGGAAAGGAAGCAGGATTAAATTCAATAATGAAAATGATATAAATGTTGGAACTAACACAGATATGGACACATCAGTAGCAGAAGCAAAACACAACCTTCGCATAATAGAGGTTGCAAAGCTGCAACCCGCACATGGAATTCTGTCCTGCCACGGTCAACTGTCAGCTGTTTGGAAGCGCCGTGTAAGGAGAGCATCTGACATAGTCAGCTTGGGAGATCAGTGATAACGCCAGCAGCAAATCAATGGCAGGATCTACATCCCACTGGGCAAAGAAGGACACAGTGTGTTGTTGCAAGTGGAGACTGAGCCAAAATATCCATATTCAGACATGGCCATGGAAGCAGCAGTGTAGTCGATGACCTGCTACCAGAAGCCACACTGGGGCTTCATCCAGCAGCTCCCCTGAAGACAAAGCCAATGCCACCAAGCAGCCCAAAGAAGCAACTGCATGGGGAAAAAACCAAAAAGTGGGAAATTGAGGAACAGGTGAACATGAAGATACGTGAGAGCAGAGAGGACATGCGTACCCAGCTGTGAGAACAACGAGCACAAGCTGAAGAGCCTGAGACCTCATCTATAGCAGATCCCCAGCCTGACCATTCTGTGGCACTGTTCTGACTTAGAAGTTGTGAAAAGTTCTTGTAGCGGTGTCCCAGTGAATATCTTGCCCGATGCTACTGTGAACATGGGATAGAAAAACAACTGTGGAGAAATGACATCTAGCATCATCTGCCTCGTGATCACAGGTTCTGTAACTGAACCATATTGCTGAAGACCGTGGTTATGATGGGATAAAACCTATAGTTGGATTCATTTTTTTAATGATTCACTGAAAGGCACCAAAACAACCACTCATGTCAGACAATGTGTATAAAAAGCTGCAATTCAGACTGGAATTTAGGCCCATAAATATTTCAAAGTAGTGATGACTGGACAATCTCATTTAAAGCTGGTTGAACTGTGTATGATGGGTAAGTTTCAAGTTACTGGCAAAAGCCAGGTTTTGTACTCATAAAGCAGATATTTTGCCATGTCAGTAAATCATTATGATTTATGTAGATGCTAATTACCAAACTACGAAATCTTTCTTAAAAGTGTGCTGTTATGAGAATAACAAATCTTAAGAACAGAGCATATTTTGTGTACTTATCACAAGCATCACTCAATGTATATACCTGTGCGTTTGGACAGAATTTGGCTTAATGTATAATCCTAAAATACTAATGTTGTTCTACAATCTGAGGCTTGGGGATAAGCGGTTAGTGACATTTTCTTGAAACCACAAAGGGGTGCTGTTTAAAAGAGCCTGGCTGACACCATGTATAACATTTCTTTCTAGTCATAACTGGTATTAATTTTCATTTCTGTCTTCATATGCAATGTGGATCTATAAACTTTAAAGCAGATCATTAATAGACATTTTGGATACTTAGACACTTGAGTAAGACAGAGGCAGTTTTTGCACAGTTTTGCAATACGTAATCCTATGTGTATTGCTGATACCATTTTTAAAAAAATATTTTATTTACTATTTTTATTTTATGTGTATGAGTGCATTGCCTGCACGCATGTGAGTGCACCTGTGTCATGCAATGCTGCAGAGATAAGAAGAGGGCTTCGGATTCCCCTGGAACTGGAATTAAGGATGGTTCATAGCCACCGTGTGGATGCTGGGAATTGAATCCAGGTCCTCTGCAATAGCAGTCAGTGCTCATAATCGCTGAGCCATCTCGCCAGCCCCTGTTGATGCCATTTTTAAGGAAAATATCAGGGTAGGTAACTGAATGTATGGATAATAAGAAAGAAGCCATGAAATAAGACAAACAAGACAAAATAAAATCCCATTAGGCTGCAAATATTATTAAAAGTCACCTTTCACTAAAGAGAAATCTTTATTCCTTTAGTTCTCCATACCTTTGGGATTGACGAGTTCACAGGCCTAGTCTTTTGAGGATTTTGCTGTGATGTCTTCCATAATGTCTTCTGAAGTCACATCAGAGTCTATGGAACAATTCAGGAAATAGAGGAACACAAGTGTGATTGATAACAATGCTGAAAAAGTCTCAGCCAACCAAAGACACACTCAGGCTTTAGGAAATTCAACTGACACAATCTCAATTTTAACATGTTTGTCCTTTTGAATGATGAAATCAAAGCAGTGAGAAGTTTGTTCCAAGTTGGTATGAAAGCTCCTCATATGGCTGACCTTGATTCCTTTTATTTATGGAAACTATTCAGCTGGCATAAGCAGAAGTTGGCCAAAATACTGCCTGAACCAGTAACTTCCTATATAACTCACTTAAATAAAGCAAGTTCACCTCGAAGACAGCAGTTAAAATGATCCCTCTTACATGTTTCCTTTACTACCATTATGGAGCTACTGAGCATTTTCCGCCCCTCCTTTCCTCCTCCTCCTCCTCCTCCTCCTCCTCCTCGTCCTCTACCTCCTCATCCTTGTCCTCCTCCTCCTCTTCCTGCTCCTCCTCCTCTTCCTGCTCCTCCTCCTCCTCCTCTTCCTCCTCCTCTTCCTGCTCCTCCTCCTCATGCTCATCCTCCTCCTCGTCCTCCTCCTCCTCTTCCTGCTCCTCCTCCTCTTCCTCCTCCTCCTCCTCCTCTTCTTCTTCTTTTTCTTCTTCTTCTTCTTCTTCTTCTTCTTCTTCTTCTTCTTCTTCTTCTTCTTCTTCTTCTTCTGGTGTCT
>NW_008355797.1:95255-96776 GCF_000622305.1 Nannospalax galili
TGTGTGTGTGTGTCTGTGTGTGTCTGTGTGTTTGTGTGTGTGTGTCTGTGTGTGTCTGTGTGTCTGTGTGTGTGTGTCTGTGTGTGTCTGTGTCTGTGTGTGTGTGTGTGCGTGTGTGTGTGCAGGCTCAAGCTTGAAATCAAGGATCTTCCTCAATTGCTCTTCCACCTTAGTCTTTGAGGCAGGGCTCTCAATCAAACCGAGAACTCTCCTATGTGGCTAGTCTCACTAGCCAGCTTGTTCTTGGCATTGCCTGTCTCTGCCTTCCAAGGTGGTTGCCACAACCTGCATTTCTTTTTATAATGAATTTATATAAAAAGGCAAAAATTCTGAAGTGTTGCATTTTGTTGAATGTTCTTTGAATCTTTGTGGATAATATTTTTCACTTAGGATTTTAATAAGTGAACACAAAATATTTTGTGGAGTTGGAATAAGAAAATTCTTTCATTAATTTTTTAATCTTTTTTTAATTTAATGACTACATGATTAGAAGAAGCATTTCACTACAGCTTTAACATCTTCAGTAACACACTCCAGAGCAAGAGTATATCTCTTTCACAAGTTGCTGTAAGTTTCTAGGTTCACAGTTGAATTTAATGCAGTTATAAAATATTGAACTCAGTATAAGCCCTGTAAGACATAAAATTGAATGAGTTTTTATCCTTTTCCATTTCATTTTAGAATATATTGTTCCTTGCAGAAAGACTCGTTGTTTTTGCTACTAACACTGAGATGTTGGCACATGCATCTCTGACCTGTATGTATCTGATTATTACTAGTCATAATCGGTTGTACTTGGGTCCTTGGCACCCGTGTATGTCTGTAAAGTCATCGGGTAGATTTCAATGGTAATGTGTATCACCTCTACTAATTAGCATGGTGTAAACTTCCATGCTTCCTCCTCAAATACAATACATTATTTTAAATTTGTTTTTCTTGTGTGTGTGTGTGTGTATGTGTTTCACACAGAACATCCCAAACCATCTTATTTGACTATACACCCATTTCCCAGATGGCACCTTCCCATAGCCTCCCTCCCCCCACTAGAGCCCTTATACTCTGATATCCCTGCTACTGTCTGCTATGATGTCGGCACCCACAGCCAATCCCCAGTACTTGCCCTTCTGGTGAATCTAGTCAGCCTATCTAGAGGTCTTTATTTTAGGAGGGTCAGCAGCTCCTCATCTAGCAGCAACGAGTTGTCAATATGCCTTTAGATAAGATTGGGGTCTGCTGTTCATTTTCCCAGTTCTATGCTGGGTTACTATCTGGGAGTCTCTTTGGCCACACTGGTCAACAACTCAAAAGAAGTTATCTCATATCTGGCATTGTTGATTGTTATGTAGCCTTTAGCTATGCATATGGACTCTTAAGAAATTATATTGGCCCCTTTAATCTTTGGTTATACTTTCCTTTGGGGGGTTTAAGGCCATACATTTGGCCCAGATAAACCCATTTATTTTTACTCTTAAGTTGTTTGAGGATCTGTTCCTCAGGGGTCACATGGGCTTGGGAGGAGCC
>NW_008355797.1:97052-97921 GCF_000622305.1 Nannospalax galili
ACTGTGTGCCATGTAGATAAATCTTGGGCAAAGACCAATTGTTCTCAGAAAAACCTTGCCTAGACATATATTTCTTGATCTGCTATGTGTAATTTGTCAGTAGGTTGTAGGAGTAATATGGTTCCCTCTGGTTTTTAAAACTAGCTAGGCATTATTTATCTCTCACATTGCCTCACCCCTCCATCATTGTTTTCCCACTTAAGGTGCCCCCATTTCCCCACATTCTCCCTTAATAATACCCTTCTCCTATGGTCCTACCTCTCTTGAGCTCCTTCTTTCCCTTTTTCCCTTAGGTTCCTTGTATACCCTTCCCTCCCCGCTCCCTTAAAATAACCCAGTTTTCATCCATATCTCCCTAATTAACGCCTGTTTCCTACTGTTCTTCTCTTTCTGGTTCTTTCTTTTCCTTTACCTCCCTGTTTCCTTTCCATTATCCTGGCTCCTGTGGTTATGTCTGGATACATACTCACTTATCAGGGTTTGGTTCTAGGGTCTACATATGAGGGAGAACATATGTCGATTTTTTTTTCTGAGTCTGTGTTACTTCATTTAGAATGACAGTTTCTAGTTCCATCTATTTACCTGCAAATTTCATGATTTCATCTTTCTTTATTGCTGAGTAAAACTCCATCATTTAAATGAACCACATTTTCATTATCCACTCGTCATTTGAGGGACACTTAGGTTGCTTCCATCTCTTAGCTATTGTGAAAAGGGCAGCAGCAAACATGGATGTACTAGTGTCTCTGCAATAGGATGAGCTCTTTGGGTATATGCCAAGGAATGGTATAACTGGGTCAAATGGTAGGTTCATTTTTAGTTTTTGAAGAGTTC
The DNA here is from genome assembly GCF_000622305.1 of Nannospalax galili. Lineage (NCBI taxonomy): Eukaryota > Metazoa > Chordata > Mammalia > Rodentia > Spalacidae > Nannospalax > Nannospalax galili. Next base: position 97,887 of record NW_008355797.1, read on the forward strand.
TCCACAGTGTTTTTGATAGGCACTTGTTTGCAGCC
>NW_008355797.1:99060-99664 GCF_000622305.1 Nannospalax galili
TTTTTGTGCCAGTACCATGTTGTTTTTATGACTATAGCTCTGTAATACAGCTTAAAATCTGGTATAGTAATCCCCCCGGCATTGCACTTAGTGCTCAAGGTTGTTTTGACTATACGAGGTCTTTTTTGCTTCCATATGAATTTTAGGATGGTTTTTTCCAATTCTGTGAAAAATGTTGTGGGGATTTTGATTGGCATTGTGTTGAATCTATAAATGACTTTTTGGTAGGATGGTCATTTTCACAATATTAATTCTTCTAATCCATGAGCATGGGAGGTTCTTCCATCTTCTGATGTCTTCCGAAACCTCTCTCTTTAAAGATGTAAATTTTTCATTTTAGAGCTCTTTAGTGTCTTTGGTCAGGTTTATTTTTTGCAGCTATTGTGAAGGGGAGTGTTTCCATGTGCTCTTTCTCTGATTGCTTGTTATTGGTATATTGAACTGCTACAGACTTTTGTAGGTTAAGTTTGTAACCTGCCACTTTACTGAATGTGTTATTAATATTTTCCAGGAGTTTTCTGGTGGAATTCTTGGCATCTCTTAGATATAATATCATATCATCTGCAAAAAGGGATAATTTGATCTCTTCTTTTCCAATTATTAC
>NW_008355797.1:99790-100152 GCF_000622305.1 Nannospalax galili
GGAATGCTTCCAGTTTTTCTCCATTTAGAATGATGTTGGCTGTGGGTTTGTTATATATGGCTTTAATTAGAATCCAGTCCAATTCTCTCTAGGATTTTGAACATAAATGCATGTTGAATTTTGTCAAAGGCCTTCTCTGTATCTATTGAGATGACCATGTGGTTCTTGTCTTTGAGCCCATTTATATGATTTATGATGTTTACTAACTTACGTATATTGAAACATCCCTGTATCTCTGGGATAAAGCCGACTTGATCATGGTGGATGATCTTTTTGATGTGTGTCTGTATGCGGTTTGCAAGTATCTTGTTGAGAATTTTTGCATCTATGTTCATTAAGGATATGGGTCTATAGTTTTCCTT
>NW_008355797.1:101463-102622 GCF_000622305.1 Nannospalax galili
GTAATCTGGGTCTTAGTGTCCTGTAGTACTGTTTTTATGAATTTGGGTTCACCAGACTTTGGTGAATGTATGTTCATGATTGTAATGTCTTCTTAGTCACTTGTTCTTTTGATCAGAATGTTGTGGCTCTCTTTATCTATTCTGATTAGTTTTAGTTTAAAATCTATTTTGTCAGATATTAGAAGTGTTACACCTGCTTTTTTCTTAGTACCATTTGCTTGGTATATTTTTTCCATCCTTTCACTTTAAGATAGTGTCTGTCCTTGAAAGTGAGATGAGTTTCTTGCAGACAACAAAAGGATGGGTTTTGTTTCTTAATCCATTCACATAGACTGTGTCTTTTGACTGGGGAGTTCAGGCCGTTAATGTTTAAAGTTATTAATGAAAGATAGGTATTGAATCCTGTCATTTTTATTTCTGTTTACATTCTTGATATAGCTGTACTTTCCCACAGTTATACCTTTATTGAATTTCTTTCCACAACCCCTTGGGTTTAGTCATTCCTTCAGCTCTTTGTATTGCTTCCAGAACTCTCTGAAGGGGTGATTTTGTGGACATGAATTCCTTCAGCCTATTTCTGTCATAGAAGCTTTTTCTTTCCTCTTCAACTATGATAGAAATTTTGGCTGTGTATAGTAATCTGGGTTGGCCTCTGTGGTCATTTAAAACTAGGAATGCAGGCTCTTCTGGCTTTTGTAGTTTGCACTGAAAGGTTAGCTGTAATCCTAATGGGTTTTCCTTTATATGTGACTTGTTTCTTTTTTGCAGCTTTCAGTATTGTCTATTTGTTTTGGTCTTGTAGTGTTTTTACTATGATGTGCTGTGGAGAGTTTCTTTTCTGGTCCTGTCTGTTTGGTGTTCTGTATGCTTCTTGTATTTGTATGGGCGTGTCTTTCTTTAATTTTGGGAAATTTTCTTCCATGAGTCTGTTGAAGATCTTATCCACACCATTATCCTGAGATTCTTCTCCTTCCTGTATGCATAAGTTTTGTTTTTTTTATGGTGGCACACAATTGCTGCTTATTCCATTCTTGTGTTTTCTTAAGTTTTTCATAATCTTTGCTTGAGTGGTCTAGTTCATCCACTTTGTCTTTTTCCATTTCATTCATCTTGTTGTTGAGGCTTTCTCCTGTCATATTTAATTGGCTTACTGAGTGTT
>NW_008355797.1:102750-108397 GCF_000622305.1 Nannospalax galili
ATGTTTATAATTGTTCTTTTGAGTTCCATGTCCTGCATTATCTCTAGGGGTTCTTATTGTCCTCCTCTAGAGGACTATTGGTAATTGGTGGGGTTATGTTATTTTTGTTTTTCATGTTATTATTTTTTCTCTGTGATTTTGACATGTGAATTTCATTTGTAGTTTCTGATTCTTGTGTGAGACTCAAACCTTCACGTTTAGGTCTGCTTCTTTTTGTGAACTTTATGTGTCATTTTGGTTTACTTTTTGGGTACGAGAAGCTGGTTCCTCTAAGCTTCCAGTTCTCTCTTTTGATTTTACATTGGAGTGGCCAGATTGCTTTTGTCTTCAGGAGTTCCCACAGAGGCCCAAGTCAGATGAGGATCAGATGCTCTCAGGCTTTCTCCTAAGGTCTGGTTCCCTCCAGGAAAGATTTTGGCCTCAGGAATTTGGGGGTTGGACTGGTCTGGGAGCCAGGCCCAGGAAAGATGCAGGTCTAGGACAGCTGGTGGCCATGACACCCAGAAATGCAAAGGAAGATGGGGGTGGAAAGTGGCCCCAAGGGTACCTGGGGACTGCACTGTGGATCTGGGTTGGTCTGGACACAAGGGACCAGGAGGAGGAAAGGTCAGCCCAGGCATCCAGGAAACAGGCTGGTGGGTTGGGCTGCCCAGGGAAGCAGAGGGAGGTAAGGATGAAGCCAGGTCCAGAGCGCCCCTGGGGACCTGAGAAAGAACTTAGTTGTTCTGGATGAAAAGGATTGGGAAGCAGTGGTGGTTCCCCCAATGTCTGGGGTGCCAAGACAAGGAATAGGACAGGACACATACTAGGAGGAGAGACCAGCTGGGGAGATGGGAGGATGAATGAGTCTGGGCGAGTCAAGGCAGTGGAGGACACGATGGACTTACCCCGGAGAGAGAGGTCTGAGGGTCGAAGAGCTCATTAATTTTTTTAAGACAAGGTCTCACTAGGTAGCCCTGGCGGGCCTGGAAGTTGCTATGTAGATCAAGCCAGCCTCAAACTGAGAAATCCACCTGCTTCTGCCTCCCAAGTGCTGAGATTACAGGTGTATGTCACCATGCCTGGCTCATTAGTTATTTAAATCCAACAATTTTAAAACTAGAGAAGGAAGATGAAAGATCGTTTCCCACATTATATTTCTGTGTATATAGATATAGCTGGATGGTGATATATTTGCATTCTGAGAACCACAGAAATCAAATAACTTGTGTAACATCTCACAGCTAGAAATGTAAAGGCAGTGAAGAGTTAGGATCTATCCTTAAATTTATTTCCATCTAAAATATTTTCTGTGGTACCCATTTTACAGACACATCATGAATGTGAAAGATGATAAGTGCAATGTCATGTTTTGGTTTAGGAATACACCTATGTACCTATCCATACATATATGTGTATAACCATCTGTAGCTAATATGAGAAAGCAAAAAACTCCTGGACCGAATGTTTCCTTTGATTTGGGTACATTGGTCTTAAAGGTTCTATAACTCCGGACTTGGTGATGCTTTGAGGTCAGGGAACTCATATCGTTGAAAGTAAAGCACATCTCTAAATCAGAGTAAACAAAATCAACATGGTCCATCTAATTAGATCAGTCAGATCTGGCAGTTTGCAAAGCCCCTTTTTTTTCCTGGCAGGAAACAGGATGTAAACCATTGGAACCACAGGCAGTCAGGCAGGCTGGGATGTGGCATTTGACTGAGGAAGGCTGATGGTGGTGAGTAAAGGCTGCAAACCGCTTTCTCTCATAGTCATCTTTATCTCTTTCCCTCTTCTTTCAGTGTTGTGTAAATGAAAGGTCATTATAATAAATGAAAGATTAACAAACATTGATTTGACACTAGAACCTTAAAAGGAAATATGCATCGCTTAGTATCCCCAGGAAAAGAATTCTCACAACAGATGGAAAATTCATTTGTTAATGTTATTATGTCTCATAATTTAAAAAAAAAGAAAATGGGAATATAAAAGATATTTAAAGGACAAGAGATTGGAGATATTTTCCAAAATAGAAAAAATGAGACAGCCTAAGCAAGCGATGAAGGTCTGTGTAGGTTTGTTATGATATATAAAGGATGAGATAAAAATAATATACACATAATCTTAACTTTTCTAGGGTCATAGTTTAGTCACCCAGTTCAAGGAACAAAATATATGTCTAATCAAGGTTTATCTGAGAATGTTTGATTTTTGTCCAGCTTTATCTACATAGCACATGGTAATTAAAAGTATCAGACTGGTGGAACTAACCTTATTAGATATTTAACAGCCATACTTTGAGGCCTATACTAATTTGGTCAGAGGGACATAAAGGACAGTTTTTAAAGAGGAGGGTCAACACTGGTGAAGTCACCTGTCCTCTTGATCAAGGAGGCCATGAGACCCCACCAGATGGACTTGAACCAGTGTCCAGTCAACAAGAGGAGGGTCAACTCAGAGGAAACATTTCCTCCATGCTTCCAAGTGAAGCCAGCCATGGTCAAGCAGGCCCTTTGACTTATCTTCACATAGATGGAACTGGTAAAAGGAAGGAGCCAGAGGCTCCTCCCAAGCCCATGTAACCCCTAAGGAACAGATCCTCAAACGACCTTAATTGTAAATATAAATTGATGTATTTGGGCCAACTGTATGATCTTAAACACCCATAAGGAAAGTATAACCAATGAGTTAAAGTGATCAGTATATTTCTTTAAGAGTTCAAGGCATTACACTTCTCAGACATTAGGCTTAAGTCCATATAAAAAGTTATTTAGACAATTATTTCTCATTGATGGTTTTTGTTCCTAATTAGAAAGTGCTGCTCAGATGTAAGACTTCAAATCTTGGTCTGCAATACTGTAGTGCCCACCTGTAGGGACACAACCCGCTATTGTTCTAAAATGATAGACAAATTTGTTTTCTCCCTGTCTAGAAGCCTTTGAGAGGGAACTGACACAGATTCTAACCACTCCACAGCTATCAAAATGCCTGAAAGCAAATCCTGAATCCATCCCACAGACAAAAGGAAAATGAGGAGGAACCCAATAGAGGGATGGTTTTGGAAGCTCTCGTCAAGTAATTCCAATGGGCTCTTATATGAACATTTGAAATTTTCCCTGTTCTGACCTTTTTCTAGTTCCCTGTCTGGTGCTTGTAATGCTAATTACTCTTGCCTTTACTTCTCTTTCACTTCTCCTATTCACCAGTCAAGGACTTTCTTTTCCCCCTACAGATAAGAGTTATGCAATTTGGGAGTCTTTTAGATAGACCCACTGATGGGGTACCCCAGTTGCCTCACCCTGAGTCCCTGTTCAGCATGAAAGAACCCAGAGCAGTCTGCATTCCGATTCCCTATCCGCAAGCTGTGTAACCTCTTCAGAGGATGGTGTGATAAGAATAGGAGGTAGGAACTGGCTAGGCAGTTAGTGTAAAAAGACCCCAAAGAAAAGTAGCCAGCTTCTTGGCTAAAAGTCAAAATGTCCTTGGGCCTGTTAGCAGCATACTCTGTTCCAAATGCCAAAAACGTCAAAAGTATTTGGGATTTCTTATCTAATCCTTAAAAGATTTTAGGGTTACCTCTTCAGAAGGGGGAATGTTAGAGTAATAAATAACCCCATTGCCCCATTTAAAAAAAGAAGAAAAAGTGCATGAAGTTATCAGAAAAAAAGTGATGGGAAGATACGGGAGGAGTTGGAGGGGAGGGAGTGGGCATGGATTTGACCAAAACACCTTATATGCATGTATGAAATTCTCAACAATTATTTTTTAAAAATAAAATAAAATATAAAAATTATCTGGAGCCAGACATGACAGAATATGCCTGTAATTCCCAGCATTTAGGAGGCTGAGACAGAAGGATCATGTGTTCCAGTCTAGCCTGGGCTGTATAGCAAGAATTTGTCGCACACACACAAAAAAAAAACCACAACTAATCTGAGCTTTGAATGTGTACACTAATCCACACATAGATGCCATTGTAACAGTGGAATCCTTGTTGGCTCACACTGTTCAAGGTACCTTCCTAACTTATCAATGGATAACCACTCCACCAGGGATAACCAGAAGGAAGTCTGCTTTAAAAACAAAACTCATAAGTGAAAATTTTTAAAACCCGAGTAGAGAATTCGGGGGCCACGCATTGAATCAACTTGATTAGTTCAAACAAACAAGCAAACAAAACAGTAAAAAAAATAATTACTCCTTGGGAGGATCAAAATTCAGAGTCGACCCAATGTATTATCTAAAATGCCTAGTTGCTGTTGTTGTTCTTGTTTTAAGTAATGCAAACAAACAGGAAAATATGCCATGCCAAAGGAAGCCTTTCCTAAGAGAGCCCAGATGCAGTAACTTAGAAGATAAAGACTTCAAATCATTACACATGTTCAAAGAACTAGAAGAAACTGTGAGTAAATGAATGAAAGAATGACAGCAACACCTCTTCAAGTAAAGAACACAAGAAACGAATGACAAAGAGAACCAGGTAAAAATCATGGAGCTGAAAAGCACAGTAATTGAAATGAAAATCTCACTAAAGAAGCTCAGAAGCAGGTTTGAACTGGCAGGATGAATCAGCAAGCTTGAAGATGGAAAATATCCCATTTGAAGAACAAAAAGAAAAATTAATGAAGGAAAAGAAACAAAGTCTTACAGACCTGTGAGGACTAGTTAAACCAATAATCACATAATAGGAATACTAGGAGAGACAGGCAAGACCAAGGAACAAGGATCAAGGAGTCTCAGATGATTTTAAAAAGCCTGCTTACCCATCCAAAAGTCTGAATAATCATCACATAGAATAAACTGAAACATATCCAGACCCAGGCACATTGTGCTTAAATTATCAAAAGACAAAAGAAGATTCTGAAAGCAGCAGAAGGAAAACGTCTCATTAAATACAGGAACTTTCAATAAGATTATCACCTGACTTCTCATCAGAAACACTGGAAACCAGAGACCAGGGGGAAAACATATTCAAAGCAGGGAAAGGGTTAGGTATGGTAGCACACATCTGTAATTCCAGCTAATGCTTGGAAGGTTGAGGCAGGAGGATCTCAAGTTCCAAGCCACCTGGTCTACATAGCAAGACCCTGTCTCAAAAAGAAAAAGCTCTAATAGACGACGAACCATCAACCAACAATTTATATCTAGTAGAACTATACTTTAAAAATGAAGGTAAGGGCTCGAGAGATGGCGCAGAGATTAAAAGTACTAGCTGCTTTTGCAAAAGTTGATCTTGTAGAGGACCCAGATTCAATTCCCAACACCCACATGATGGCTAACAACCATCTGTAACTCCAGTTCCGGGGAATCTGACACCCTCTTTTGACCTCCACAAGCATTGCATGTTATGGGTGCTCTTACATACCTGCAGGTAATACACTCATGTACATAAAATAAAAATAATAATTTTTAAATGAACGAAAAATAAATACTTTCCCCTTGATAAGTAAAAGCAGTGATTTCATCAACAGCTGACCCATATTCTAAGAAACAATACAGACTGGAAAGACATGGTCTCAGATGGCAACCGGAATCCATGTGTAGACATTAAGAGCACCAGTAAGTAGAAGCAATTTGTGAGCAGAAGAGACAGCATCAATGTATTCTTTTACACTTTTCTTCTCTTAATGATTTAAAAAGAAACAGGCATAAATAATATATATATATA
>NW_008355797.1:108422-116286 GCF_000622305.1 Nannospalax galili
ATATATATATATATAACTTTAAAGGGGGTCTGGGAATGTAGCTCAGTTGGTAGAGTGCTTACCTAGCATCCCCAAAGTCCTGTGTTTGATTCTCAGCACAAAATACAGTGGTACACTCCTGAAATCCTAGCACTTGGGAGGTAGAGGGAGAAGGATGAGAAGTTTGAGGTCATTCTCAGCTACTTAGCAAGTTTGAGGCTAGCCTGGGATACATGAGACCCCATCTCAAAAATAAAAACAAAAACTAAAAAGAGAAGATCCCAGTAGCTCTCCTTCTGTGATGGTTAGTTTTGATTGTGAACTTGATACCACCTTGAATCACCTGGGAAAGGAGTCTCAATGAGGAACTGTCTAGATTAGATTGATCTGTGGGCATATCTGTGGGGGACTGCCTTGACTATGTTCATTGAAGTGGGAAAACCAGCCCATCATAGGCAGGACCATTCCCTAAGAAGGGAATTCTGAGCTATGCCAGGAGTGGAAGAAGTGAGCTGAGCACTAGTGTGTATTAATCCACTGCTCCCTGTGCTTGACTATGAATGGAATGTGGCCAGCTGCTTCAGGAGCCTGCTGCCTTGATGTCCCCACAGTGACAGACCGTTACCTGGAACTGTGAGCTGAAATAAACCCTTTCTCTCTGAAAAAATAAATAAATCAGTGAAAGATTAAGAAAAATACAAAATTGTCATAAAATTATCACTTAAATTATCCCTTTTAAACAGCATTGTCAAAATAGTTTAAGTACAATGTTAGGTAACTATTGGACTCAGTGATTAAAATATGCAAATTCAAGGTTATAAATGTGGGATTATGATTAGGACCCCACCGCCTTCTTGGGCACACTTCCAGAATGACAAGTCCCCAGGATTTCAGGTTTCTCCTTCAAATCAGTTTTAAAGGCAATGTTACCGAAGATGTGGCTTGGAACACAGGAAAAAATGTCAAAGACCTTACAGAGACATAGGCAGAGAGACACTGGACAGAGACCCAACCAGAGTGTTGGCCAAGCCTGGGCACAGGGACTGAGCTTGGAGTTGAGAAGCTCCAGAATAGTGAGCCGCTCATACGTGACTGTACAGAGGGCTGACACCTGCATGAAGTCTAGACACCTGAGCTGCTCCTCACGTGTTACATAAGGTTCTGGATATATGTATATGCACTATCTGGCTGGGAATAAGTTACTGGACCTTTTATCACTGTTTCTTTCTATGTAGAATAGAGATAATCAAACTAAGTACCTCGCTGAATTTTTGCAACATTTAAATGATAATTTAAAATTTTCAAATGCCCCCTCCTGTGAGCTGTAGCTGTGGCTTCCTCCGGAAAACCTGGAGCTGTGGTCCCTCCTTGTGAACTGGAGCTGTGGTTCCCTCCTGTGAGCTGGTGCTGTGGTCCCCTTTTGTGAGCTACAGCTACGGTCCCATCCTGAGAGTTGGAGCAGTGCCCCCCTCCACCCCCCTGGCCATGAGCCAGAGTTGTGGTCTCCTCCTGTGAATTTGAGCTTTGCTCCCTTCCCCCATGAGCTAGAGTTGTGGACCCCTCACATGAGCCTGAAGCTTTGGATCCCTGCATGAGCCACAGTTCCACATTCTGGTGGTAGGCCTATGGTAGTGCAGAGCAGAGCACGGAGGACTTCCTGATGTTGGGCAGCAGGTTCAGTCTTCTCTAAGTGACTACTTTCCCCACAGCCCTCTCCCCTGAGGTCCCAGGTTGTGCATGGCAGAGGCTTTACCTCGTATGCTAGTGACAGGGAGGGACTCTGCTACTTACAGATGGCCTTGGGAGGACTGATTCTCTGGAATGGACCTCCCCCCACCCCCACCGGCAGAAGAGGGAGTACAGGGAAGGATAACTAACATTAAAGGCCTTTTTAAAAAGCCATGTGGAAATCTACCACTATACACTATAGAAGCTTATAAAGTATATACATATACTTTATAAAAAGAGATTAAAAGGAGGTACCTTATAACAAGGGAGGGGGCATTACACCTAATAGACACCATAAGCTTGCAAAGTAAATCTCAACGCCAAGAATGAACTCCCTCTTTTGAAACTGTTGATCAGGGGGCCCATAGACCCTGAAACAATACTGACCACTGCCCCTGCTCTTGGTTACCCACCAGAACTTGATGGTGAGATCCTATTGCTGAAGACACTACATACATGAGCTGTAGAACAAACAAGGAGAAATCAAGTTAGTGCTGACTTCAAAGCCTCCTTTACTGGCTAGCTTTCATAGTGCCTGAAGAGAAAATTTAGCATGAACCTCACCCAGCTGTGAATCCTGTGATCTACAACAACCGGCCAGGAAGATATGCCTACTTACGCAATAATAGCACAAATATTATAGGATTAGCCAGCTACTTTCTTCTTGGATTTAAGGTCTGCTTCATAGGATACTTAACAAAGATGTCAGGCCTAGGAGCCTGAGGCTAGACAGCCAATGGGCCATAGGAGAAAGCCTAATACAATTATTCTGCTGAATAGATACAGTATTAAACTGATTTCTAGTGACCTATTGTTATACACATAGATTAATGTATCTCTAAAATCTCAGCAGAGACTATTTCTCAGCAAACCACAGCTAGCAGAGAATAGGAGGCTGCAGACTGATTGTTCATGAATAGGACACCTGTGCTAAACTTCTGCTTCCAAAGGCTCAGGGATCATTTTTGGAATGAAACTGTAAGAATTGTAAGAGTCAGAGGAGGTGGATGACCACAGTGTTCTCCAGACAGTTGGTGAGTTACTCATATGAACTCACAACAATGCTGACAGCATGGACAATTATGAAGTAAACTCAAGCCAGACAAAACCTCAACATGGACTTGAGGAAGTGGGTAAGAAACCCCAACCCTATCTGAGGAGATACTTGCAACTGATGACTGCTGGGAAGGGGATTCAGCCTCACAGAAGGGTGAGACTCTTACTAGGTTGACCCGACATCAGTGGATGATTCCACACCGAAGGCCATTTGGGGACACAAATCTGACTCTGTTAGGCATAGATAGATAATTGATAGGCAGATGATAGATATAGATGATAGATGATAGATGATAGATTAGATAGATAGATAGATGATAGATAGACAGAGAGATAGACAGATAGATGATAGATAGATTAGATAGATAGATAGATAGATAGATAGATAGATAGAAGAGATACAGATATTAAAGTACAGAAATTTGGTGCAGAGTTTAGAAAGGGAGTTGTAGATATGGGAGGGCAATTAACTATGATTGAAATATATTGTATGAAATTCACAAAAAACAAAAAAATTAAAATTGTAATGTCCATGTTGGAAGCAGGGAATGAATGGTGTCATTAAGAAGACTGGTCTGCAAAGAACCTGCTGACACGCTAATGCTTTGGATTTGATTTTGCTAAAGTCTTTGCTCTTGTGTTGCCTTGTTTGTAGCAATGTTTATCACATCTCCAGCACAAAATGTGTATTCCGTAAGGGACCTTATCAACCAAGGGGGCACTTGGAGTAAGAGGTGATCATTAGAGTCACCTCAAAGGAACTGACCATAGCTTTGTGCTAAACAGGTGTGAAAGAACAGTTTCTGCTGGTCTTATACTGAAACCTCACCCCACAACTTGTGTTTGGTAATACAAAACACAAACAAATGCAGCATCAGAATTAGCAGCAGCATCTAGGAAGTTATTAGAAAGGCAAATTCTCAGGCTCAAGCTGGGCTTACTGAGCCAGGAGGTCTGAGGCTAGGGCCAAGCAATCAGCTTTTACCGTCCTGATCCAGGACTTGGAAACCTTCCTAACAACCTCCTGGGCAGTGCTGATGCTACCGCCTGAGGACCAATTGTCAGAAGCACTGAACTTCTCGAGTATCAGCCAGGGCCACTTAATTCTGACTGGTATTTGGCTCATGTGAGCTTGTCTCTGGTGGGGAAAGGGAAGTCTTGCCTCAGAGCTCTGAGGTTATCATCCCTCCAGGCCCTGCCACTTCTGGCTTTGGTCCTTCTTTCTGTTTGGCACTCTCTCCAGCCACAACGACACTGAGGAGAAACAGCTGTGCATCAGGGCAGGATGACTGGGGAGCAGCGATTCTGTCCGGGTGCCTTGGGGTCTTGTTACTGCAAATCCATTCTTGTCTTTTCAGGCCTCAGCAGCTTCTGTCCCCGCGGGCAGATCCCAGCAAGCTTAGCTGAGGAAAGTGTGTGAAAGCGCCTCGGCAGGGTCTGAGCCCAGCAACAAGGAGAGTCTGTGGCATATCCTCCCTCACCTGGAGACTTCCAGAGAAACTGGACAGATGCCCACATTGTCTTCTGTGTACTCAAAAAAAGTTCCAGGCTTGCAGAAAAGGGGAGATACCCTGGGGGAGGGGGGCTTTTGGTGACCTTCTGCCTGAAATGCCGTAACAAATTAGCAGCACACACCACCTTTAGCCTCGCTCTGAAATTGTTTGCAAGCTAGCTGGGAGAATATTCTGGATTTAGAGAATCTTTGTTGACTCATCTAGGAAAGAACTTAGAAAAGCTCTGATCTAAAAATCATCAAAATATTTAAGTTAAACATACACAGGATTCTGTTGTTAGGGTGGTGGACAGGACAGGGGTGCCCAGCTACCTCCTACTGCTGCTCCTTTGTCACAGGCAGCTCTCTGCTCAGCTCCAGCTCCGCCCTCATGCCCTCATTTACTGCCCAGCTCACCCAAGCACTACTGATGACGACAAAACAGCTGGTTATGGGTAGGCACCTTTCTGTAGCTCTTGTAGCCCCAATTCCATGCTAAACAGCAGGAGCTTAATAATAAAGAAATGCTAACCAAATTACCTGCTCACATCAACCTCTGGTATCTGGCTATAATTGCCTTTCCCCCATCTCTCCCTGCGTCCTCCTAGAGGACACCTCATTGATTGTTGTTTGTACAACATACCATCCCTCACCTTGGTGATGCTTCATACTTAATTTTAGAAAGACAGAAATGGTTCAGCGTGTACCTCTAGTCTTCACTTGAATTCATATTTTACTTCCATCCCAGTGATTTTAAGCAGTTTAGCAGCATTTACCATGTCTTATATCTCTGTAGTCAAGTTTTTCAGTACTCTGTCTGGCTTTGCTGACATTACCTCTTATCCAGCAATTGCTTTATTTTTAAAATAATATTTTATTGATTCTAAGAATTTCGTAAAATTTATTTTGAGTTGGCTCAAAGGTTAAGAGCACTGGCCTTTCTTGCAGAAGACCTGGGTTCGGTTCCCAGCAGCTACATGGCAGCTAACAATCATCCACAACTCCAGGTTCAGGAGATCCAACACCCTCTTCTGGCCTCCACAGGCATTACACAACACAGGTGCACTTAGACACATGCAGGCATAACACTCATACACATAAAGTATAAATAAATATTTTGATCATATTCAGACTCCTCCCTCAAAATTCCCTCCCCATCTCCTTTCAGATACAACCCCACTTTCCTACCCCCTCAATTCATGTCTTCTATTATTTGTTTTGTTTTTAATTCTTACTGAATTTTTGTGTATTTCATACAGAACATCTTAATCATCTTTACAGTCCCTTCCCCACTGGCCCCTTCCTATAGCTCCCCCACTGGAACTCAAACATTCTGTCACTTGTGTTAAGGCCTATCATGTCAAGTTAGTGCCTCCAGATGTCACTTAGTAAAAGTTTATCCACTGAGGTCTAGTCAGCCTATCTAGAGCCCCTCACTTTAAGAAGATCAGCTGGTCCTCACCCAGCAGTAATCAGCTGCCAATAATTATTCAACTAAGATTGGGGCTTTCTGTCCATTTCCAAAGTTCTGTGCTGAAATTTTGTCTGCTTGAGTTTGCATGGGCCTTGTGCATACTGACACTGTTGCTGTAGGTTCATATGAGGAGGGTCCCAGAAGCCTGTAGTACTCTATTTGCATATGGTCAAGCACCGCCTCCCTGGCTCTTACAATCTTTCCATCCTCTCTTCTGAAATGGTCCCTGAGCCCTGGGTGGGTGAGGTTTAATATAGAAGTCCTAAACAAGGATGCAGACTTTGCAGTCTCTTATTCTCTAAAACTTAGCTAGTTGAGGCCTTCTGTGTGCATCATGCTCTGTCATATAAGAAAGCTTTATTGGTGAGAGTTGAGGGAAGCGCCAGGATTCCCTCCACCCCCTATTCCTCAATGTTCTTTGAGTTTTAGGTGCAGAGGTTTCACTGTAAATGTCACCTAAGACTGGGCATCTCTCAGATGTATATTCTCTGTATCTGACCAGTTGTGGAAGTCTGCAGTAGCCTCCATCTGTTGCAAAAAAAAGTTTCTTTGATGAGTGGTGTATGGTACACTTCTCTGTAAATATAAGGATCCATATTTAGCATATGTTAAGAAATTTTATTTGTCCTGCGATATGGCAGAGAGGGTTGCCTCTAAGATATTTGACCTCTCCAGCCATGTATATTTGGCTATAGTGCCACTCATGAGTCTAAGTTCACTCCTATTGAGAGGGCTTTAAGACCAGTTGGATAGCTGTTGATTGCCCCCCTCCAAGATAACAGTGCTACTACTGCACCAGTAGAGGTAGTTACTGTGTCATTTCTTATGTTTATTAGACTTTAGAACTGGGTTGGACCATTGATTTATTTTCTCCCTTATCAGCTTGCATATTATCCTCTAGAGCTGGTCTTCAGGGAAAAGGCTTTCAGGTCAGTTCCTACTCCATTGCTCCAAGTCCTGTGCCCAAATTATGAACTGTCTTCAGCAGTAGGGTGTTACCTTCCAGTTCTGGGAGATAACCAAGAGTTCCAGCAATAGCCTCTGTTATTTTGGAAGTCTCTTGAACTACTCTGACCTACCACTTAAAGGGAGGTCTCTCCTGTCTGGTACTGTGCTCCTTGCCATACAGCCCCCAGGTATACACGTCCACTAATGCACCTTATGTGCATTTCTCCAGGGGTTCCCAAACCAACACAATGCCCTCTGTCTTCCTATACTACCCATGATACATCCATCTCTCCTCTCTCTCCCCATTCAACCTCCCTCCTCCATCCCCAGTCCAAGCTCCCCCATTACCTCATTATCCCCTCTCCTTTCCCCTATAACACTCATGTCCTTCATCCCCTCTCCTGAATTGCCTCCTCCCCCACCACCATGGTCCCTCGTATGTCCCTCCCTATATTCTCCCAGTCGAATAATCCCACTTTCCCCACCTCCCCCCAGTAACACCGGTTCCCTAATATCCCCCTCTTTTGGGCTTTCTTTTTCTTTACCTCTGTGTTTCCTTTCTAGTTTCCTGGCTCTGCTGTTACAACAAGATCTAAACTTACATATAAGGGATTGGTGTTACTACAATCAGTAAACAAGGGAGAACATAGGTCACTTATTTTTCTGAGTCTGTGTTACTTCACTTAGTATAAGTCTCTAGTTCCATCCATTTACCTGCAAATTTCATAATTTCATCTGTTCTAACTGCTAAGTAGAATGAGTGTATTGCCTGCATGTATGTAAGTACACTCATGTCATGCAATGCCCGTGGAGGTCGGAAGAGGGTGGATCCCCTGGAACTGGAATTATGGAAGACAGTTAGTCACCATATGGGTGCTAGGAATTGTACCCGAGTCCTCTTCAAGAGAAGCCAGTGCTCTTAACTGCTGAGTCATCTCTCCAGCCCCATGACCTTTAAAGCTATTCTTTCTGTTCAATTGTCTATTTTAATTATTTTGGTCTCATTTTCCCTTAAAATGCTATCTTTTGATGTATCTTTGTCATGTTTATTTTAATCCATCTTTTTATTCTTTCTTTTTCCAATGTGAAACAAGAGATGGCAGCATCAGATGAAAGCCAGAATATTCCAGGTCAGTAGAACCAGTCCAAATCACAGACTATCCCCGTGGATACAAAAACCACCTCAT
>NW_008355797.1:116550-130041 GCF_000622305.1 Nannospalax galili
GACCTCCATGGGCATTGCATGACATGGGTGCACTTACCTATATGCAGGCAATATACTCATACACATAAAATAAAAATAAAATTTTTTTAAAAGTTAAAAAAAATTGTATTCCCCAAATGATCTTGGACCCGTATCCTGGAACCTGGTCGGCCTACCCAGCATCACACACATAAAGAAAATTGACGCTCACTCTCCCATAAACTTCCAAGAGTTCCTCAGCTAGGGCTGGCTTCTTGCCCATCTCCCCCTCCACCCCCAAACCCCCTTGTGCTGGATAGCTTCACCTGGTTGGAGGGAATTTCAACTGAGAACTTTCCTCCATTGGATTGACCTCCATCACACACATAAAGAAAATTGACGCTCACTCTCCCATAAACTGCCAAGAGTTCCTCAGCTAGGGCTGGCTTCTTGCCCGTCTCCCCCTCCACCCCCAAACCCCCTTGTGCTGGATAGCTTCACTGTCAACTTGATACACCTGGTTGGAGGGAATTTCAACTGAGAACTTTCCTCCATTGGATTGACCTGTGGCCATGTCTGTGGGGCATTTTCTTAATTGTTGAGTGGTGCTGGAGGGCCCAGACCACTGTGGGAAGTGCCACCCCTGGGCAGGTTGTCCTGTGTTGTATAAGAAAGCAGGCTGAGCATGGGCCAGGGGAGCAAGCCAGTAAGCAGTGATCCTCCATGGTCTGTGCTTTAGTTCCTGCCCTCAGCTTCTCCCCTGGTTTGCCTCCATAATGAACTATAAGAGTAAAATGAAATAACCCCTTTCCTCCCCAAGCTGATTTTGGTCAGTGTTTTTATGACAGCAACAAAAGGTAGCTAGGATACCCCTCCATGCTGGCTCCCCCCCCCCGACTTGTATTTGCACAGGCCTTACGTGTGCTGTCACAAGACCCACGGGTTCTTGTGTGTAACTGCCCTGTTGGGTCTAGAAAACACTTTTTTTCTTATAGTCATCCACCACCGCTGGCTTTTACAATCTTCCCACCCCTTCTTCCGCATGGTTCCTGAACCTTGTGGGGAGAGGGTGTGATACAGGTGTCCCGTTTAGGACCGAGCACTTTGCAGGTCCTTATTCTCTACATAGAGACCAGTCGTGGGTCTCTATGTTAATCACCATCTGCTATAGGAAAAAGCTTCTCTGGTGAGAGTTAAGAGATACACTAATCTATAAGAATAAAAATAAATCATCAGGAGTCAGTTTGTTTTAATTTTATTTATTATTTTTATTTTATGCGTATGAGTGTATTACCTGCATGAGTGTAAGTGCACCCATGTCATGTAATACCTGCAAAGGTCAGAAGAGGGAGTCAGATCCCCTGGAACTGGAGTTATGGATGGTTGTTAGCCACCATGTGGGTGCTAGGAATCAAACCCAGGTCCTCTGCAAGAACAACCAGTGCTCTTAACCACTAAGCTGTTTCTCTAGTCCCAAGGGGAGTGAGTTTAATACTATGTCCATTTAGCAGCATAATAATAACAGGTTCTCCCCTATGAATTATGACCTGTGTAGACGCAGGTTCTTGGCCCTAAAGAGTGTGTCAGATATGGGCTTGTCTTGTGAAGTGGACCTTAAATAAAGTGGTTGGTTGCTCTCATAGCCTTCATGCCACTATTGCACCGAGGTGTATACCTCACCAAGCCAGATGTTAATGTAGCCAGGGTTCAATAACTGGGTAAGATTGATGATTGCTGCTCATTATCTTCCAGCACTGTGAAAGCTAGACCATAGAGATGGTGCTTCTATGTCAGTACCAACTTACTTTCTCCATGTTCTATTACTCAAGTATGTGTTATCTTCAGCAACAGGGTCACATCATCATGTTCTGGAGGGTGACCAAGAGCAGTGGCAATAACCAGCAGTTTCAGAGGTCTATGGACCCCACTGGCCAACAACTCCAAAAGAGGTGACCCATTCCTGGCACTGAGCTTTTCATTTGCTCGCCTGTGGCATCTAGTAGGGGCATTGTGTCCCTGTGATAGGGTAAGTGCATTTGAACTATTTTATACATATATGTGTGCATACTTTAGGAAGTGTCTGCAGTAGTAAGTTTCCATATGACTTTTTCAAAAGGCCTTTGGTGTTCATTATCCTTCTCATGCTCCCTCCTCTACCCGTCCATCCCATCCCCCCCCTCATTTAGCCCTTCCTCTTCCATTATTCCCTCCTTCCCTTTATATCAGTACATTCTGTCTCCCCTCTCAGGAAACCACCCTCCCGGCATGCTCCCTCACCTCATGGCCTCTGACTAGTTTTCCTGACCTCTAGATTTTCCAATAGAAATACACATACTTAAAGATTCAAAAGTAGATGTACAGTTGAAAGAACATGTGCTGTTTGTCTTTCTGGGTCTGGGTTGCCTCACTCAGGGTGATGGTTTCCAGGGTCATCCATTTACCTGTGAGGTTCATAATTTCATTCTTCTCCTCCCTCCCTCCCTCCCTCAGGATGATATCCATCTACGCTTTTTCAACAATGACGTACACTTTCTATACAAAAATCTTCTCAGTGAGTTTTTGCTGCCTCTTCTCTTTTTTATTTCTTTATTTGCTTGAATACCATGCAATTGTGTTTTGTTACTTTACTTACACAGTTTTTGGCTTGTAAGTTAAATGTTTTATTGAACATTGGTACAGTATCAATTGGAAAATGGCACCTGAGAAATATAGTGTCCTGTTGAGAACACACACACACACGCACACACACACACACACACACACACACACACACACGCCTGGGAGTGGGAATCGCTCCACTCATGATTCTGCCTAATAGCTTATTATCTTTTTCTATTTTGTGAAAAATTATGTATGATATACAAATTATCTGTTCCCAGATATTATCTAAAACACCCCACTAAAGCTGTCTGCATCTATGGAGGGATGTGAAATTTTAGCTGGTGATTTAAAATTTTTGTTGTATCCTAACATGTCATCCTTTCAGTTTTTGAAATTTGAGATATGCATGTTTCAATGGGAAAGTCATATTTACACATCTTATCTTTCTTTTTCTTTGTTCTTTAGGTACTATGCATTAAATGGTAGAAATCTGAAGCCAGTACTTTTAGAATGTGCAGGTGTTGAAATTAGTAATGCTATTCACCAATCTGGCAGTTTTCTGTCTGAGCACATAGTAGGACTGAACTTGCAATCATCCCCAAAGTAAGGCTAATGTCTTGTCTGGGCCAATAGAAAGTAGGTAGATGTGATGTGTCAAGTCAAGGCAAAGGCTTTTAAAACAATGCTTGATATAGCATGTTTCTGTTTTCCTAACACAAGGCTGTTGAGGCCTAGAGAAGGAAGAATCCCCAGCCCAGTAATCTCATGGGGATGACAGAGCAGAGCTCTTCCCTAAAGCCTATCTAGAAAGGACAAGAAATGAGACCACAAAATAAAACTTTCCAATTTTAATCCACGGGGATTTGGCCACTTGTGTTAAGGGTTGCCAACAAAAAGCCCTATGACGGAGAAGCTGCCATAATTGTCATTAGACATTATCACAGGGAAGAGACACAGATCTAGACCAGAGAGAGGAAAGCACACTGGTAGAAAAGTCCAGATTCTGCATGTGAGAGAAAATGATAGTTTTCTTTCTGAGTACAGCTTATTTCGTTTAGCATGTTGCTCTCCAGCTCCTTTCATTTTACCGTAAATGTCACAGTTTCATGCTTCTTTACTGCCTGATAAAATTCCATTATGTAGAGACTGGAGAGATGGCTCTGTGGTTGAGAGCACTGGCTGCTCCTGCAGAGGACCCAGGTTCGATTCCCAGCACCCATATGGTGGCTAACAACCATCCCTAACTCCAGTTCCAGGGGATCCGGCGCCCTCTCCTGATCTTCACAGCTATTACATGACACGGGTGCACTTACATGCAGGTAATACACTCATACACAAGATAAATAAATATGAACAAATATTAAAAGTTCATAATATCTTTTTCTTTTATCATTATTATGAGGACTAATGAAGCCTGAGGTGAAATGAGGAGAGATGAGCCAATTGCCCCCCAGGTCTGTGATGTCACAGCTGAAGTCAACCTTCACAGCTATTACATGACACGGGTGCACTTACACACATGCAGGTAATACACTCATACACAAGATAAATAAATATGAACAAAAATTAAAAGTTCATAATATCTTTTTCTTTTACCATTATTATGAGGACTAATGAAGCCTGAGGTGAAATGCGGAGAGATGAGCCAATTGCCCCCCAGGTCTGTGATGTCACAGCTGAAGTCACAAAGTATTGAAAAGGGACGGTTGACATGACAGCAGGGCCTCTGTGAGATGGGGCCCAAGAAGCAGAAACCCTAAGGAGGAAGGGGGTACCCCGTGTGGTTGGGTAAGTTTCTGGGCTAAGTAACCTGGATTCTCACTGGGTTTAAAAGGTAGAAAAGTGTCAGTGGGAAAACTACACTGGAAACATCTCAAAGAAGAATTTATTTCTTATCTGGGTTGCTGCTTCGGCATTTCAGCCCAAAGTGTACTGACTATGAGGTTTTCATCCCTTCTGCAAAGCACTTGAAGGCTGGAGCTGACTCACCTGCAGCCCATGTTTCCACCCTTGGTAGATCATGAAGACACCGTGGGATGGGATAGGGTCAAGTATGGACTAATCTTAAATTCACTCTGTACTGCTTTCTACCCTTGTCTTGGATCCACCTCAGCTCAAGGAACCCCTAGCCAACTCCCTTCCTACAATCTTGGATATTATGAAGGAGAGCTCTCCTAGGGCATATACTTCCTGCCTCTCATCTTTATCTTTCTTAACACACACACACACACACACATACACACACACACACACACACACACGCACACACACGCACACGCACATGTGTACATGCACTGCCCCACTCAAAACAAAGGCACTTTCTAAATTACTTAAGCCAAGACAGAACTTCCTGTGCAGAGAGTAAGTGCTTTTCTTCTCTTGAGAGACTCTCCCCTTATTCATTATCCCTAGGACCCGGAACTGTCTCCATCTTAGGCTCCAGAGGCCAACCCATATCAAGAACATAGGCAAGAATGACATCCAAGCAACAGACAAGGTAAATGGGGCTCTCGATGGCCCCCAAGCATCCTGTGATTACACAGAGTCTATCAGAGAAGCAGCAGGTCCCCTGTTTCCTGTCTCAGTCTTGCTGTGCCTGTTTTGGGAGTGGGGTAAATTGGGACTTAGTGTATTCCCTTCTTCTTTAGCCCCTTAGTGGAAGAGGCAATTGCACATCTTTGCATTACAGCTAAGAAGATAGGCATCAGTTGCAATGCCTCTAAGAGTCAGTTGGGTACTACATCCTCAGAACACTTAATCATTCCAGAGACAACTTTCTCTGAACCCTTTAATATTTTCTATAGTTCTCAAAGTCACACATTAGAAATCATGCTTCCCTTAGACTGTGGTGGTGCAAATAGGCAGAAACTTCTGTTAAATATAAAGAGCTAAATACAAGATACAGGCAATATTAGAGAATAAGTCAAAAAGAAGAGGCCTGTTCTGAGCTTACAGGTACTGAAAGCTTCAGAGAGGAACTGGAACTTGACCTTAAAGTATATAACAGATGTTTTAAGGGAGTTTGTATGAAGAGGGGGGGAGGGGTTGAGAGGGGGCAAAGAGAGGAGGAGGAGGAGGAGGGAACAAGGAGGGGAGGAGGGGAGGGGAGGGGGGAGGAGAGGAGAGAGAGTTACTATAGACTGTTTATTTAAGTGCTCAGAATGGCTACATGTGCCTCAAGCCTGAGATCCAGTAAAGAACTGAGCAGCTGAATCTTGGGTAAAGACAGGAACCTGCTCGATGTAAGAGTTTGAGTTACGCTCTAGACAGGTGCTGACCCTAAGGAGAATGATGAGTCTCGGTTTCATATGAACAAGCACATAAGCCACATCAGAGCTTTGAGTTCTCTGCTGAAAAACACATGGATTTTTTGGCAGTAGAGACAACACCCTGAAAAAAATAACACAAATAATGATACTGTTTGAAATGAGCGTAACAGTGGCAAAGGCTTTCCTAGCACCCTCCAAACCCTCAGAATTGAAACTCTTGCTTTTTTTGTTATAGAGGAGGAAACACACTCATCCAGGGAAAGAGACTTGCCAAAAAAAGACTAGAGCCGCGCCATCATGAGGCTGCAATTCAAACTCTTAAAGCCCTAAATTCTGAATTCTTCCCATGGCAACATAATTCGTTTTCCAATAACTCAACTACAAAATGAGTAGGACACCATAACTTTTACTACATTCCAGACCAATCAAAATGCAAAAGCAGAACCGAAAAGACCTGCGTCGGAGTCCAAGCTTTTATACATTATTAAGGGTATCACAGCCTGTTTGCTGCACAGCAGAGTAAGCCATTCATACCTCCTTTGCAGGACGTCTGCAGACAAAATGTGCGTCAAAGCGTCTACCTCAGTGGCCAGTTCATGAGGCATCAGTCTTTCTCCCTCTCAGTTTTGGATAATGAATCATTAGGAATCTTTAAAGTCCCTTTGCTCCTGTTACTCTCCTCCCCTTCTATATCTCTTTTCTCTCTGAGCTCTGTGCACAAACACACACACACACACACACACACACACACACGCACACCTAATTATTTGTCCCAAGTTCCTTATTCAATATGTCAAATAGTTATCTCTGTGTATAAGTTTTTGCATTAAAACTCAGTGTAGGGGCTGGAAGGATGGTCCAGTGGTTAAGAGCATGTTCTGCTCTGGCAGAGGACCTGAATTCAATTGCCAGCACCCATGTCGGAAAGCTCACAACCACCTGTATCTCCAACTCTAGAGGGATCTGACACTCTGACTTCCATGTGTACACTCATCTCGCTTTCCTCTCTCTCTCTCTCTCAATTAAAAATAAAATCAATCATTCAAGTGCAGAGGCTGGAGAGATGACTCTGATCAAGAGCACTGGCTTTTGTTACAGAGTCTCAGGTTCTGTTCCCAGCACCCACACAGCAGTTCACAATCATCTACAATTCCAGTTCCAGGGGATCTAATGCCCTCTTCAGGCCTCTGCAAGCATTGTAAAACACAAGTGTACTTACATACATGCAGGCAAAACATTCGTATGTGTAAAATAAAAATAACCAAAAAAATTTAAATGTGGAGGACAAATCTCCAGGCAAACCCTAGTTCTGTTCTGTTCTCTCTACACCCGCTTGAACAGGTGGATGGAACCCTGTGGAATCTCTTTTTAATGGAGTTTTTGTGTATTTCATAAAGTAGAACTTAATCAAATTTAGATTCCCTCCCCGATACGTGCCCCCCATAGCCTCCCACTGGATTTCATGCATTCTATCATATAGGTGAAGCCCTATCTGGTCAAGCATTTGTACCCAGATGTCCTTCCATACAAGTTCATCCACTGGAGTCTAGTCAGCCTATCTAGAGTCACTTCCTTAAAGAAGATCCACTCTCCCTCAGCCCACAATAATCAGTTGCCAGTAGTTCATTGGCTAAGATTGGTGCCTGCTGCCCGTTTCCCCAGTTCTATGCTGGGTTTTTGTCTGATTGAATCAGCATGGATCTTGTGCATGCTGTCACCACTGTTGGAAGTTCATATGAGCAAGTTCCCAGTTGACCTGAGAGCCTCTGTTTCCTATGTTCATGCACCAACCCTGGCTCTTACAATCTTTAAAGTAAGGGTGTTTTGAGAAAAGGGTCATAACTTGAATTAGAATGAGCAACAGATGTCTTCAGGTCTGCCACCTCTACTAAATCTACTCATGACCAAGAGATTCAGGCTGTTTATGCAGGATTCATTTGGATGGTAGATGAAACTGGTTGCTTGCATTTCACATATTTTCATTTCTCTCCCACTGACCAGTTATCTAATTCCATATACAGCTATTTTCTCTCCAGTGAAAATAGAATACATTTGGGGACCCAAAAAAGAAGATGGCAGTTTGAATACTGGATGTGCTTTCAAGAGGGACCTAGGCAATTCAACAGGTTAGGACAAGCAAAGAGTGGGAAGTGGGTACAATCAATAGGAGACGTTAAGGTGTAATGCTGGGGACCATCACCTTTACCTCTGCTGCTCTAGATCTCAAAGTTCTGCACAATAGCCACAATACTGGAAAGATGAAATTGCGAGTCACGTGGGGAACATGAGCGGTAACTAAATCGTAACTATTCTTAAGGTTTAGGAATTATTGCTAGTCGTTGTAGGATGGAATTAGGAGAAACTTGTGGATTGTCTTCTTGTTTCTCACATTTCCGTCATCTTTTCTTTCCAGTGCATCTGTAGAAGAGTCACCAAAACATCGGGTGGGTAAGACATCCAAGCGCACTGGTTTCTTTGGGGTGAAGAGAGGAGAGGTTCTGTGAGACTGAAAAGACCATGTTTTAGAGGGCCATGGAGTTTGTAATTTGGGGTGTTGAACTGACTGGCAGATCCCTGTATACCAAGGTCAGGTAAGAATTCCAGTACCACTTCTATACCAGATTTTACCAGGGGCAGGCAGGCCACAAAGATGTCGCTAAGGCAGGTTAGCATTATAGGTCTGTTTGTATCTGTCACCCGCCTGATAAATCAAGGGATCAGCAGAAGAAACAGCCTGAAAGTGATTCATCAGTGTTGAGGAGACTCTGAACTGCCTGGAAAAAAATGGAAAACCTTCAGAAGTCCCCTTCAGTTCCAAGAAATGCCTTTTATTATACCAGTTCCATGTGTCAAATCAGATACCTGGAAGTTTGGATAATGTTGCCAAGATTTGTCTCTTATTTCAACAGGAAAGAGAGACATCAATCACTGAAACCCTGTGGGACCAGGTAAGTAGCGAGGGGCCACTTTTGACAACATGGTGACAGGTGGGGAATGGGAGAAGAGTGTACATTTCTCTTCCTTTAAGCAGTTTTCTGATCGGTGCCTTGTTCATTACTTTCAGCCCCAACCCTCAGAATATCTCACACCTTTGCATCTTTGTGCCCCTTTGAACACCCACCTATCTGAACCTGTCAAGAGTCCTGTCTCTGTGACGTTCGTGTGAATGGTTGTTTAATCCCTCTCTCTCTCGGTTGCTTTCACAGACTTGAAAGCATGGCTTTGGCCTGGCTCAGAGGTTCAGTGTGATGAAGTTGTGCTCTCTTACCCACAGTGAATGCCGGTGTGTCTGCATTTCTAAGCCAGCTTAGATAAATTTAGCTGTTATTCACTACCTCCACCTACAAGGGTTTAAATGAAAATTCAGTGTGAAGAATGCTCCAGGTGAGCCCCAGTTCTGTGATCTCTCCCTTCAACACCTCTGGAAAAGGTAGACAGAAGCCCGTGGAAAGAATCTTCAAAGTAAAAGTGTTTTTAGGATAAGGATCAAGATTTAGATCCAACGCAGAGCAGCTGTCCCCAAGACCATGGATAAACAACATTCTAGCCAACAGAGTTCATTATAGCAGAATGTGTTTGAGCACTCCACTGTGGATATTGACCATTTATCACCAAAATATGAGGAGAAGAAAAATGCGAAATAATCTTTGTACTTTAGATGCAAGGAATTGTCATTTTGTGGTTAGCGGGAGAAAGTCTGTATTTTTTACTCCGCTTCAAGGGAGATATGCCTTAGGGGTTCGATTAAATCATTTAAATTGAGTTAAAGACATCCAGTCCCTTAAAAATGTTCTCTCCTGTCTTGTTCATTTACTCTTTCAGCCCCAAACTGTCAAAACTCTCCATGCCTGTGCATCTTTGTGCTTTTTACAATGTGCATGTGTCTGTACCTGTCGAGACAAATTCTTGTCTTTTGTGGAAAGCAATTGAATTAAATGTTCTGTAATGAATGATATTGTTGAATCTTATCAGGAGAGTGTTTGGGGACCTGAAAACCTGGGTTGAAATGAGAAATAGGCTCACAAGTCGCCAGCAGGACTCGGTTGCTGTCGCCTTCTAACCAAAGCACAGCTCCTGAGCAGCAAATCTCAGAATATGCATTATTGAGCCCTGTTTTTTTAAAATATTTTCATTGATTCTCTGAGGATTTCATGCCAAGTATTTTGACTGTATTCAGAACCTCCCTCACATCTCCTCTCAGATCCACCCCTACCTCCCTTCAGTTCGTGTGTTCTCTTATATTTTAAGGCCTACCAAGTATAATTTGTTTCCCAAATACTCTTGACTGTGGGTACATTCCTGGAGGATGGTCAAGCTACCCAGAATCACATCCTTAAAGAAATCTGACTCTCACCTGCCCAGCAGCTATCAATCGCCAGTAGTTTCTCAGCTAGGGCTGGGGCTTCCTGCTTACCTCCCACCTCCATGTTGGGCTCACGAAATTGGCAAATTAGTACATCTCTCACCTCACACCAGAGAAGCTTCCTCTTGTAATAGATGATGATTATTAATACAGAGACACATGAGTGGTCAACGTGCAGAGAATAAGAGACTACAGAGTGTTTACCCCTAACTGGGACACCTATATCACACTCTCTCCTCCAAAGCTCAGGGATCGTTGTGAAGAGGGGGTGGAAAGATTGTAAGAGCCACAGGTGGTGGATGAATACAAGGAATCGGTGTTGTCTGGACACCTCAGGGCAGTTGCACAGATGAACCCACAGTGCTTGTGACAGCATGCACACCTGTGGAAGACAAAACCAGACAAAATAAGCCCTGGTTTTAAACTGTTGTTTGTAAGAATAATTTTCAATGGATTTAATTTAATATTGACAGTTTCATATTCATCATAGGATGACTCAGTCATTTCAAGTCCCCATTTATCCCCATCTCAACCCTGTCCTCCCACCGAAACCCTTGTCAGCAAGTCCTCCTCCTGCATATGCCTTCTTCTGTGACTTACTGAATTTAGAGTTTCATATCTGAGTGTGGGTAGGACATTGTTTCCTTGAGGGCAACTTATCAGTAATTACACCACGGAACAAAATCACGTCTTTTCCCACAATAGCCAATAGTCTCCTGAGGAGGGGCAGGGCCTCGAGGAGGGGTAGGGCTGTGTGGTTCCCTCTTCTACCTGCGATGAAATGTTGACGGCCCCAATCTTGTGCAGATAACCACAGCTGCAGTGAGTTCCCGAGTGAAACAAGTGTGCCATGTCCAAAAGACATCTTTTTGCTGCACAGCTCCCCATCCTCTGGCACTTACATTCTTTCTGGCCCCTCCTCTGTGGTATTCTCTGAGCCTTGTGGGGTGACACAGCTGTCCCATTTAGGGCCAAGCACTCCTCCAATCGCTCACTCTCAGTGCTTTGGCCATTTATGAACTTCTGCACTAACCACTGCTCCCTACAGGAAGAAGCACCTCTAACAAAAGCTGAGTGCAGCACTAATCTGTGGGTATAAACACAAGTAATCAAAAGGCAGCCCGAGGACTGGAGAGATGGCTCAGTGGTTAAAAGCACTGGATGCTCTTGCAGAGGACCCAGGTTCAATTCCCAGTACCCACATGGTGGCTAACAACTGTCTGTAACTCCAGTTCCAGGGGATCCAGTGCCATCTTCTGACCTCCGAAGGCATTGCACAACACAGATGCACTTACACACATGCAGCCAATACACAGAAAACAAAAACAAAATATTTTTAAAAGGCAGTTTGACAACATGACTATTTACTGAAACAATAATAGTAGATTCCCCCTAAGACCTGTGATCTCTACAGGTGCAGATTCCTTTCTTATAATTTTTATTCAATTGTTGTGAATTTCATGTCTTTTTTTTTTTTTTTTTTTTTTGGTCTTTTTGAAACAAGGTTTCCCTGTAGCTGCAGCTGGCCTGGATTCGCTAATGGAGACCAGGCTGGCCTCAAACTCACAGAGCTCTGCCTGCCTCTGCTGGGATTAAAGGCGTGTGCCACCACGCCTGGCAACATATTTTATCATATTAAGATCCCCTCCCTATCTGCATCCTCATCACCCCCATCCAATTTCATGTACAAATGACAGATCAAAGACTTCAGTATCAAACCTGAAACACAAAACTGCTAGAAGAAAACATAGGCAGCACCCTATGTGCAGGAAAGGACTTTCTAAATCAGACATCAGGCGCTCAGGCATTAAGGTCAACAATCAGCAAGTGGGACCTCATAAACTAAAAATCTTCTGTACAGCAAAAGAAACAACCACGGAAGCAAAGAGGAAACCCATTGGGTGAAAGAAAATCTTCACCTGCTACACATCTGACAGAGGATTAATATCTAGAATACACAAAGAACTCAAAACACAAAGAAACAAGAAAATAAACAACCCAATTAAAAGATGGGCTGAGGACCTGAACAGAGAGTTTTCAAAGGAAGAAATAAAAATGTCTAAGAAACACCTGAAAAAGTTCTCAACATCCTTAGTACTCAGAGAAATGCAAATAAAAACCACTTTAAGATTTCCTCTTACCCCAGTCAAGAGAACAGAAAACACCAAATGCTGGCAAGGATGTGGAAAAGGGGGAACAGTCATTCGCTGCTGATGGGATTGCAAAGTCGTGGAACCCCTATGGAAAGCCGCATGGAGAACTCTCAAAAAAATATAAATGAATCTACCATATGATCCGGTTATACCACTCCTTGGCCATACCCAAAGGACTCATCCTACTCTAGAGACACTTGTACATCCATGTTTGTTGCTGCTCTTTTCACAATAGCTAAAAATTGAAAACAACCTAAATGTCCTTCAACTGAAAAACGGATAATGAAAATGTTGTTCATTTAACAATGGAATTCTACTTATCAGTAAGGCAAGGAGAAATTATGAAATTTGCAGGATGGAACTAGACACTGTTATACTAAGTGAAGTAACACAGACTCAGAAAAACAAGACGTATGTTCTCCCTCATTTGCAGATCTTAGCACCAATCCCTTATGTATGAGTATGTATCCTGATGTAACAGCAAGAGCCAGGAAAATTGAAAGGAAACACGGAGATAAAGGGAAATAAAGAGCCTGGGAGAGGGGGGATAGTAGGAAACAGATGTTACCAAGGGGGAGATAGAGAAAGTGGGGGTATTCAACCAGGAAGGAAGCCAGGAAGGACATGCAAGGAACCATTCAGGTAAAGAGAAGGAACTCAAAAGGGAGGATAATAGACGGGTATTATTAAGGGGAAAATGGGGCACTTAAACTGGGGAGGGAGGAGGGAGGTTAGACAGGGAGGGAGAGAGGAGAGATAAATAGATGGTGTGAAAAGTCAAGAGGGAAATGTATTAAACTCAAAACTTCCCTGAAAAATACACATAACAATATCTGAAGGTGAGTGGGTGTGTATACCTGAAGGTTATAAAACAAGAAACACAGTGCCAGACAGGAGAAACTTGGAGTAGTTGGCCAGGGTGGTCCAAGAGACTCCCCAAATAACACAGGCTGTCGCCACAGCCCCTAATTACCTCCCAGAACTTGAAGGTCAGACCCTATTGTGGAAGACAGGACATACTTTGGACACAGGACTTGGAGCAATGGAGCTGGAACTGACCTGATCTGGAAGCCTCCTCCCTGAAGACTAGTTCTAGAATATACTATACAACTGCTAAGGGAGAAAATCAATGGTCCAGCCCAGCTGT